>NC_092707.1:298194355-298349355 GCF_047496885.1 Scyliorhinus torazame
GTAGGAAGACACAAAAGGCAGGGTTTCCAATCGCTCATGGGGATGACATCAGATGAATTGTGCTCTGAAAATAGCATTCTTGGATGGCATGACAGTCTTCTGTGCCTCTGAAAAGTGTTGGGAGTTCAGGGAGAGCGGAGGGGTGGGGGAACGTCAACCCACACGCACCCAATTAACTTGCTGCAAAACCCATTGAAAAACTTGCTAACAGATTGGCAAGGGACAAAATTATATTTTCAATGTTAATAATGAGATGAGTCAATGGTCAGGGACACATTAGTGTACAGCTGCCGGGAGCACAGTGGAGTCTGCAGCCATTATTGATTGTGGGTGCTGATAAAAAAGATAATCCAATTGAGGTGCTCATGTACAAGTGGCACAAAGTTGTCATTGCTTGGGCCGAGTGGCTGGAGAACTTGAGGAATGAGCCTTTGATACCTGTGTGGCAGCTAGTCCTCCTGCCTGCTCCATGCCTCCAGGCAATGGGAAACTCAGTCCAGAACGAGTTCCTGACTTCACCCCACATCCCCCACCTCTAAACAGGCACCAAATTGGCCTCCAGGTTAATTACGGCCATTTTCATTGAAAATTGTGTTGCCGTACTCATTCAGAAATGGTCCTGGCCCAGACTGAAAATTCAGGCCGAAGAGACTGCATAAGGGTCATGAGATCATAAGAACTAGAAGCAGGAGTAGGCTATTTGACTTTTCAGCCTGCTCCTCCCTTCAATAAACTCATGCCTGATCTGACACCACTTTCTTGCTTGTCCCACAGAACCCTCAACTCCATTGTCAATCAAAAATCTGTCTAATTCAGCCTCGAATATGCTCAACAACTCAGACTCCACTGCTCTCTCGGTAAAAAGAACTTCAAAGATTATAGACGCTCTGAGAAAATACATTCCTCCTCATTTCTGTCTTAAATTGAAAGACTATTATTTAAAACTGTGCCCTCAAGTTCTAGATTTCCCATAAGAGGAACAAGTCTCTCAGTACCTCACCCGGTCATGCCCCCCAGAATCTTATATGCTTTTTAAAAATTTGCTCACAGGATGTGGGTTTCACTGCCTAGGTCAGCACTTTTATTGCCCATCCCTAATAGCCCTTGAGAAGGTGGTGGCGAGCCGCCATTTTGAAGTGCTACAGTCCCTGGGGTGTAGGTAAATCCACAATGCTGTTAGGGAGGGTGTTTCAGGATTTGGACCCAGTGTCCATGAAGGAACAGCAATGTAGCTCTAGTTTTATTGAGATCCCCTCTCATTCTTCTAAACTCTAATGCGTATAAGCGGAACCTGCCCAACCTTCCCTTATAAGACAAGCCCCCTTCATCCCAGGAATGGATGGCACGGTAGCACAGTGGTCAGCACAGTTGCTTCACAGCCCCAGGGTCCCAGGTTCGATTCCTGGCTTGGGTCATTGTCTGCGCGGAGTCTGCACTTTCTCCCGTGTCTGCGTGGGTTTCTTCCGGGTGCTCTGGTTTCCTCCCACAGTCCAAAGATTGGCCATGCTAAATTGCCCTTAGTATCCAAAAAGGTTAGGGGTGTAGGGTGGATGTGTGGTCTTGGGTTGGGTGCTCTTTTCAAGGGCCGGTGCAGACTCGATGAGCTGAATGGCCTCCTTCTGCACTGTAAATTCTATGATTCTAGTGAACTTTCTCTGAACAGCTTCCAATACAAGTATGTCCCTCCTTCAGAAAAGTGACCAAAGCTGTACACAATACAAAGGTGCTGTTTCGGCAATGCCCTATAAACTTGTAGCAAGACTTCCCTACTTTTATACTCCAACACCCTTGCAATCAAGGCTAACATTCCATATGGTTTCCTAATTACAGGCTATATTTGCATGCTGACCCTTATATTGCTAACATTTCCTGATACATGCACAAGAACACCCAGATCCCTTTGTACTGCAGCATTATGCAGCCTCTGTATTAAAAAATATTTGACTAGCTCTTGCCCACTCGCTTAACCTATCTATATCCCTTTGGAGTCTCTGGGCTAGATTCTCTGTCCTGGATACTAAGTGCTCCTGCGACGGAGTCTTGCTATTGCTCTCTGTTGGTGCTAGGAGCGGTGCCCCGGTGCGATTTCCTCTCTGTTACCATGCTACTTTATACATGGACAGCTAACTGGATTCCATTAGAATCCTGGTTCGGGCTGATATTTCGAGCAGCTTGTCTGATACCGATGTCCGGCGTCGGCCCCCCTCTACCCCCACATTGTAAATCCTTCTCCCTCTGCTGACAAGTGCAGGCATCCTCCTCCCATCCCCCACCATGTGAATATAGGGTCTCCCACCCACAACACGCATGCATGAGGGTGGCCTGACCCCCCTCACACTGACCCCCCCCCCCCATCAAACCCCCCGCAACAGTCACCCCTGCCTGAAAGCTGGAGCAGTTTAGGCAAAAGAGTAAAAAAATCACTGCACTTTCTCTTACTCTACCCTAACATTTACCGCCTCAGACAAATGGGTGGCATGGTGGCACAGTGGTTAGCACTGTTGCTTCAGAGTGCCAGGGTCCCAGGCCAGGTTTGATTCCCGGCTTGGATCACTGTCTGTGAGGAGTCTGTACGTTCTCCTTGTGTCTGCGTGGGTTTCCTCCGGGTGCTCCGGTTTCCTCCCACTAGTTCTGAAAGACATGCTGTTAGGTAATTTGGACATTCAGTGTACCCATACAGGCTCCGGAATGTGGCAACTAGGGGCTTTTCACAGTAACTTTATTGCAGTGTTAATGTAATAATAATAATAATAACCTTTTATTGTCACAAGTATGATGTTACTGTGAAAATCCCCCGCCTGTTCAGATAAGCTGGTACGGGAATTGAACCGCGCTGCTGGCCTTGTTCTGCATCACAAACCAGCTGTTTAGCCCACTGAGCTAAACCAGCCTCTAAGCCTACTTGTGACAATAACGATTATTCTGTGTTTAAAGCAGCAGCTGTTACAAGTGTCAGAGGCTTCCTTGAAAACTAAGTACACTTCAAAGAACTTCAAATCCCTTGACAGCCTTTGAAATGCAAATCTTCTGTTCAATTTCAAATGGCAATGCATTGCATTAGCCAGTGATTGACAGTTTTATTACTCCAGAGACACTATTGAATGTATCTTAAGTAGCCTGCTTTGATGCTGACCACAATGTTTATAAACACTCTTGCTATGATTGACAGTACCTCACCCCATCAAAAGCAGCTAAATGCTCTCTGGTGGGGGTCTCTGTTGGAGGGGCTGAGCAAGGGGAAAGATTTGCATTGTGGGGGAGAAGGGGGCTTTCCAATGGACTTTGGGGGCACTTCCGTTACGCTCGGATCTCCTTGATGCCCGTGGCATCCACCGTATCAGGGCCACCCTTGAGAAAACGTGCACCAAATCCCACCAGGAGGATTTCCCGCTGTGGGGGTTGGCGCATAATGGGGAGTGGAGACTTGGGCATCCAGCTCGTCATTTGGATGCAAATGCGTGCAAATCACTGATTTGCATCCACCGGTGTGGGTGTGTAACTTGATGTCAGACTGGAGCATCTGAACAGGAGTGATGCCTAATTCTGGTCCAGTTTCTCGGCTGATGCTCCATTTTCCACCGGATCGGATAACCCGCTACCGGTGTCGGACAGTGGAGAATTCACCTCTCTGCATCCTCCTCACAATTCGCTTTCATACCTATCTTCAAATCTGGTTACATTCGTGTGTCCCTTCATCCGAGTCACGAAGCACAGCAAGCACTGGACGAGACACAGTCCGAGTGAGTTTATTTGGGAATTTGGTACACTGGGGAAGCGGTGATTTGTGTTCTCTAATGTTTTCCTCTTCAGAAAGTGGTCTTGCCCTGTGACACGAGTAGAGGCCAGTTATTTGGTGAGCATTTTAGTTGCTGTGAGGAAGCAGTGGGAAAAGAAGAATAAAAAAGGACAAGAGTGACATCACAGGAAACTGGTAAGTGTTCAGTGTAAGGGGCAGTGTGGGAAAAGCTAGCATCTAAAATAGGGGTAAGTTAGGACCAGTTTCATCCCTTTTTGTAGACTTCATAACAGTTTGATACAACTGAATAGCTCACTAGGCTGTTTCAGATGGCATTTAACAGTCAGCCACATTTCTGTGGATCTGGAGTCAGTAGGCCAAAGAGAATAAGGAAGGCGAATTTCCTTCCCTATAGGACATTAGAGAACCAGATGGGTTTTTGCCATAATCGACTATATTGTCACGGTTATCATTCGACTTTTAATTCTCGACTTTATTTTTATTGAATTCAAATTCCACCATCTTCTCTACTGTCTTACCTATTCGCCAATGTTTGTATTCTACTTGAGCCAACCTTTATTTAAGTTTAAGACTGTAGCTTCAGACTCAAATTTCTCACATTCAAACTGAATGTGTAATTCTTCATATTATGAAGTCCAAAGCAGAGTCTAAGATGACAGGGAGAATGGTCAAGCCTGTTAAAGATGGCACTGATGGAGAGCCTGACCACAATGTGCAGTGCAAGGGTTTTCTTGCCATGGTTTCTGGGTGGATATCAGCCAGTAGGAGGACAATTGCTAATTCCATGTTGGATGTTAGGGATTATACTTTATAGACCATGATGAGTTATTGTATTGTTGTTTGCTACGATGGACTGCCACCACAATTATTTATTGGTGCAGCTTCAGTGAGTTACCATTACTCACTGGTGGAATCAAAGGGTCCTCCTACCTCTGGTTTCCCCTTTGTGAACTACTTCTCCACCCTTGGTTTTCCCTGCTCTGCACTCTTGGTTTCCCCTTCTCCCTTTCCTCGCTTTCCTTTGTTCCTTGCTCCCAATTGGCTTCCTGATTCTGGAATTTCGTGCACAACAGTTATTGGCACAAAACCACAAGTAAAAATACTCAACCACAGGTGGCTCCACCCTTCTGAGTTAAAAGCTTGTAGAAATCTAGTGTTTTGATGTCATAGTCTTATGATCGGATGCCATGTGATCAAACCTCCAAAATTCCTCCAATTGGCATTGGCAGCTGTATCTGAACCCCTTAACCCCGCCACTTCTCCCTTCTCCTTTAAGATCCTCAGTAAAGTTACTCTTTGATTGCGCTTTCGATTACTCTGGAAGATACGATAAGCTGGATGAAAAAAGCAAGGCCCATAAAGTTCTAGAATTAATCGACAGCAGACTCAAGACATGGGCCGAGGAACATACAGAAGGGGCGGGATTCTCCAACCCTCTGCGCTGAAATCGCGTTTGGCGCAGAGAATTATCCAAAATAGGCCCCCACGCTGGCACGCGATTCTCCACCGACCGGAGAATCGCCGCCATTTGCACGATGGTTGTAATGTGGTTCCACCCGGCGGGAATTCGTAGTCGCGGCTGATGTAGGCATTATGATGGGGGGGGGGCTCGGTGATGGGAGGGGCCACCGATCGGCGGGCCATCACGATCTGGGAGCGACTTATCTTCCTCCGCGCAGGCCCGCAGTGTGGCTCCGCCATGTCAGCAACGTCGAGGTGGGCTGCGCGCGCATGCGCGGACCCGCTTGCGGCCGCCGTGCACATGCGCAGCCGCGTGGTCTGTCCAGCCGGGCCCCGCCAGCAGCCAGAGCTGCGGGACGCACGGTGGAGGCCTGCTAGAGAACGGGGAATCACCCCCGACTTTCGAGGAAAATGTCTGTTTTCCGGCGGACGTGGGGACTTAGTCCCCCAAAGGGAGAATCCTGCCCAAGATATGAGTAGGTTTGAGAGCCAAAATTCAAAGTTATCTGTTTCTCCCAAACAGACCACACATCGATCATATTGTGTCGCAGGTTACTCAGATATGGGGCGGGATTCTCCACCCCCACGCCGAAGTGGCCGCACCGTCGAGAACGCCGTCGAGGTTCACAGCGGCGCGGAACGACCCCGGTCCCGACCGATTCAGGCCCTGACAATGGGCCAGTATCGGGGCCGCGTCATCTACCCGCGCCAGGCCTTGTCGCCCGCGTAAAAGCGACGCCGAATAGATGACGCGGCCGGCGCCGTATAACGGACGTCATCCGCGCATGTGTGGGTTGGCCGGCGCCAACCCGCGCATGCGTGGTTGCCGTCCTGTCCAAATCCGCCCCGCAAGAAGATGGGGGACGGATCTTGCGGTGCCGCGGAAGGAGGTCCTCCTTCAGAGAGGACGGCCCGATGATCGGTGGGCACCGATCGCGGGCCACCCCACATTCAAGATGAAGCCCGGTGCAGGATCCCCCTCGCCCCCCCCAGCGTTCACGCACCGCCCACGACTGCAGCGACCAGGTGTGGACGGCGCCGGGGGGAACCCGCCGTTTTGGCCTGGCCGCTCGGCCCATCCAGGCCTCAGAATCGCGGGGGTGCCAGAGAATCGCCATTTTGGGTATCTCTGGCGATTCTCCGGCCTGCGAAACTCGACCGGGCCGTTCCCGCTGCTCGGGAGAATCGCGGGAGGGCGTCGGACTGGCGGCCCCGGAAATTTTGGCGGCCCAGGCGATTCTCCCAACCGGCGTGGGAGTGGAGAATCGCGCCCATGGTATCCCAAAATATTATTTTCTCAAAGAAATGTATCTAAATTCTATTTGAAAGAGTCACCCTTCCTAATAAATCTTTCTTTGGTTTGATACCTATCATACTTTTAAAAGAATCTTGAGATTGTTTTTGACGTGAAAGCTAAATTGTTGTTATGGCTAGTTCTAACCTGTGTACAGTCTTCAGGGTTCCATAGGTCCCTACGTACTCACGCCATCTTTCTCCTAACAGCCACTAAATAGCAGAAGCTTCAGGTTTCTGAAGCATTCCCACTAACCACTTTAACCTGCAGGGTCATCATCCTTTCAGGCATTCACTATCAGATGTTCTTAGGTTACTGTTTCTGCAAATAGCCTTTTCACTTTTTGGCTCTGTGTCTGTTTTTACTTACTTCGAAGCCCTGATGGGACATCGTCCTGTGGCAAAAGTGCTGCATAAAAACAGGTCGTCGATCGTACCAATGTTGCAAAAATTTCACCACTTTTTGTACAAGTAGCTAAATCTCCATATGTGCGTTTCACAGGCTTGGAATCAAATGGGCCAAAATATAGGGCAATGTGTGATACAGTGGCATCATTTTGTTCGGGTTGGTGCTGGTCTTGCTCAAACCAACCAATTGTAACTTTCTAAAGATTGTTTAGTCAACAGCTCTCAGTCATTACAGAATAAATATGGCTAGACCTTACATGGATTCACCTTGTAAAATAATTGCATGTGCTTATCAGCACTAGCTTGGTCAAAAAGAAAAGAAAATTAGTCAAAATAGTTTAGAGCAGTGGTATTAATATTTCCTGGCATGGTTGAGTAATCCCATATGTTACAAAAAAAGATCAGCAAAATAAATATTGGTCTCAGATATGCTGGCATTTTCATAGTATGGTGTATATGCCGAGTATATAATGATAGTCTACCAACTTTTCCTCCCCTAGTTTACCAACAAGAATGAAAAGGCGGAGATTTATTCCAGTACTACCACATGCCGATTTGCTCATGAACCTCAACTAACTCAAAAACAGGTATTAGATTTTAGTCTACAAGTGAATTAGAATTTGCATTCATGCTTCCAATATATGTCATAAGTTCATAAGATATAGGAACAGAATTAGGCCATTCGGCCCATCGAATCTGCTCTACCAATCTATCATGGCTGATATGTTCCTCATCTGTTACCTACAATGCTACAGACCAAGAGCCAGCATTTGCCCATCTCAAATTTGATCTGGCACTTGAAGCCATTGAGACCTCTTCATAGTTAACCACATACTGTTATTACATACGCATGACCACAAACAAACAACTATCTTTAGATCTCCCTTTTGTGTTCAAAGTATCCACTACTACCTTTTAACCAACTTCCTGTCTGAGTTGCCACATTCATTTCAATGCTCTGTCATAATTTCATCAATGCCCAAAAAAACAAAAACAATTCATGTAGAAACTGTGAAAGAGTGAAGTGTTTTTCCAGCATTGCTGATGGGCCAATAGAAACGGGAGCGTGTCTGCCTAATCCCTCAAGCTAACATTTTTCCCTCCCCAGGCTTAAACTATCCGATGGTAACACAAAACTCGCCTACTGGACTCCTCTCAGCAATCAATGTACCTTGGCTCTCTGTGGTCAACTCCCCCCACAATAATGCACACCTTAAACCCTCATATATCTGCTCACAGTCTGTTTCTGAACCCTCACTCCTGCGTACAACCTGAGACCCACCAAGCCAAATTGTAGCCATCACTCCCAAACCCCATGATGTCTACACCAGCCTGGGTGACCAACAGTCCTGAATTTTACAAGATTGTCCTGTAAGTTTGGCTTTTATCTCACATTCCTTTTATTGGCTTCATGGGACACAATTTTCTCAGGCAGCGACTGGAGACTGCCAGGAGCCTCCTCGTGCTGCTTCTCATGTGCCTTTGTTATTTGAACTGGCACACTGAGCATCTGCACGTATGCTGCCATTCCAGTTGACGACGAGTTGACTGGAGAGAACAGGAGAGAATCAAGTTGTTGGACATGGGCAGAAAGCTGAAAGCCTAAGAAAAACATCTTCCTGTGGGAAAGGGAGCAGGGCAACAGGTAGAGCCAAGTGCTGCACAGCAACAGACAAGAGCACACAGGCAGGGGAGAGTGACTCCAGGATGGATTCCCAGTCGAATTCTATAGAAAATATGTGGACGGACTTCCGGGTGCGGCGATGACCAGCTGAGTCGCACGTTTCGGCAGCTCCCTGTGAAACGGACTTTTGGGCTCTTGATAGGAGCCCCAACGGCAATTTTGACGGCTAAAAACACTGTGCGGTAAACCAGAAGGGAATCCCCCCTGGATACGGATGGAAAAAGGAGGAGAGAGTGGCCAGATTGCAGTGGATCCTTTAGAACAGCGGCAAGGAAGGCAAGCAAAAACCAAGATGGCATCGGAAGGTGGCAGTTTAACATGGGGCCCTGAACAACAAGAGTTCTTGAAATGCTGTGTGGAAGAGATCAAAAAGGAAATGAAGAAAGAGCTGTTGGCCCCGATACTACAGGCGATCGAAGGGCTAAAGGAGGAACAAAAGACCCAGGAGCGGGAGCTTCGGGTCGTGAAGGCAAAGGCAGCCGAGAATGAGGACGATATACAGGGCCTGGTGGTGAAGACGGAGACGCAGGAGGCACATCAGAAACGATGTGTGGAAAGGTTGGAGGCACTGGAAAACAACGCAAGGAGGAACAACCTGAGGATTCTTGGTCTTCCTGAAGGTGTGGAGGGAACGGACGTCGGGGCATATGTGAGCACGATGCTGCACTCGTTAATGGGAGCGGAGGCCCCGGCGGGTCCGTTGGAGGTGGAGGGAGCATACCGAGTGATGGCGCGAGGACCGAGAGCAGGAGAAATTCCCAGAGCCATAGTGGTGAGATTCCTCCGTTTTAAGGATAGAGAAATGGTCCTTAGATGGGCGAAGAAAACTCGGAGCAGTAAATGGGAGAACGCGGTGATCCGCGTTTATCAAGACTGGAGTGCGGAGGTGGCGAGAAGGAGGGCGAGCTTTAATCGGGCCAAGGCGGTGCTTCATAAAAAGATAAAATTTGGAATGCTGCAACCGGCAAGACTGTGGGTCACATATCGAGGGGGGCACCACTACTTTGAGACGGCGGATGAAGCGTGGACTTTTATTGTGGAAGAAAAACTGGAATGAGCGGGTTATTAAAAAGAACGTTCGAACAAAGTGGTGGGGCGAATGTGGGGGGCAAAGAGGGGTTTTATGTACTAATCCTGCGATGTGGTAACTTTTCTCTCTCCCACAGGTGGTGATGGGGGGAGGAGGGGAGGTGGAGGGGATGGGGCGTTGGTCATTGGGGGCGGGGCCAAGGGAGAAGCGCGGGCTTGGTTCCCGCGCTATGATAATCATGGCGGGAATAGAGAAGCAGGAAGGAGGGGGCGTCGCACGGTGCGAGTCGAGGTCACGGGGGGAAGCCGAGGTCAGCCAGAGTTTGCTGACTTCTGGGAGCAACATGGGGGGAGTAATTACGCTAGCGGGGGATCTAGCGGGGGGGGGTGGGAGGGGGGAATTACTGGGTTGCTGCTGCTGGGGAGAGGGGGGAGCTGGTATGGGAGAGGATGGGCGGGGGGGCACCGCCTGGGGGAGATACAGCTGCGTGGGAACTGGGTGAGGAGCTGGAAAAAGGTGATGGCTAATCGACAAGGGGGGGGGGGGGTAGGAAGCCCCCCAACTCGGCTGATCACGTGGAACGTGAGAGGGCTGAACGGGCCGATAAAGAGGGCACGGGTACTCGCACACCTTAAGAAACTTAAGGCAGATGTGGTTATGTTACAGGAAACGCACCTGAAACTGATAGACCAGGTTAGGCTACGCAAAGGATGGGTGGGGCAGGTGTTCCATTCGGGGCTAGATGCGAAAAACAGGGGGGTGGCTATATTAGTGGGGAAGCGGGTAATGTTCGAGGCAAAGACTATAGTGGCGGATAACGGGGGCAGATACGTGATGGTGAGTGGCAAACTACAGGGGGAGACGGTGGTTTTGGTAAACGTATATGCCCCGAACTGGGATGATGCCAATTTTATGAGGCGGATGCTAGGACGCATTCCGGACCTAGAGATGGGAAAGCTGATAATGGGGGGAGATTTTAATACGGTGTTGGAACCAGGGCTGGATAGGTCGAAGTCCAGGACTGGAAGGAGGCCGGCAGCAGCCAAGGTGCTTAAAGATTTTATGGAGCAGATGGGAGGTGTAGACCCGTGGAGATTTAGCAGACCTAGGAGTAAGGAGTTCTCGTTTTTCTCCTATGTCCATAAAGTCTACTCGCGAATAGACTTTTTTGTGCTGGGTAGGGCATTGATCCCGAAGGTGAGGGGAACGGAGTATACGGCTATAGCCATTTCGGATCACGCTCCACACTGGGTGGACTTGGAGATAGGGGAGGAAACAGGAGGGTGCCCACCCTGGAGAATGGACATGGGACTAATGGCAGATGAGGGTGTGTGTCTAAGGGTGAGGGGGTGCATTGAAATGTACTTGGAACTCAATGATAATGGGGAGGTCCAGGTGGGAGTGGTCTGGGAGGCGTTGAAGGCGGTGGTTAGAGGGGAGCTGATATCAATAAGGGCACATAAAGGGAAGCAGGAGAGTAAGGAACGGGAGCGGTTGCTGCAAGAACTTTTGAGGGTGGACAGACAATATGCGGAAGCACCGGAGGAGGGACTGTACAGGGAAAGGCAAAGGCTACATGTAGAATTTGACTTGCTGACTACAGGCAATGCAGAGGCACAATGGAGGAAGGCACAGGGTGTACAGTACGAATATGGGGAGAAGGCGAGCAGGTTGCTGGCACACCAATTGAGGAAAAGGGGAGCAGCGAGGGAAATAGGGGGAGTGAGGGATGAGGAAGGAGAGATGGAGCGGGGAGCGGAGAGAGTGAATGGAGTGTTCAAGACATTTTATAAAAAATTATATGAAGCTCAACCCCCGGATGGGAGGGAGAGAATGATGGGCTTCTTGGATCGGCTGGAATTTCCCAATGTGGAAGAGCAGGAAAGGGTGGGACTGGGAGCACAGATCGAGGTAGAAGAAGTGGTGAAAGGAATTAGGAGCATGCAGGCGGGAAAGGCCCCGGGACCGGATGGATTCCCAGTCGAATTCTATAGAAAATATGTGGACTTGCTCGCCCCGGTACTGACGAGTATTTGTCTCCTCTTTGTGTTTCAGTGCCTCCCGGTGGTGATCACGAAGGCTTTTTAAAAAAGGATTGAAAAGAACATCATGGGTTTTGTGTGGGCCGGGAAGACCCCGAGAGTGAGGAAGGGATTCTTACAGCGTAGCAGGGATAGGGGGGGGGCTGGCACTACCGAGCCTAAGTGAGTATTATTGGGCCGCTAATATTTCAATGGTGAGTAAGTGGATGGGAGAGGAGGAGGGAGCGGCGTGGAAGAGATTAGAGAGGGCGTCCTGTAGGGGGACTAGCCTACAGGCTATGGTGACAGCCCCATTGCCTGTTCTCACCGAGGAACTACACCACAAGCCCGGTGGTGGTGGCTACACTGAAGATTTGGGGACAGTGGAGACGGCATAGGGGAAAGACTGGAGCCTTGGGGGGGTTCCCGATAAGAAACAACCATAGGTTTGCCCCGGGGGGAATGGATGGGGGATATGGAATGTGGCAAAGAGCAGGAATAACGCAACTGAAAGATCTGTTTGTGGATGGGAAGTTCGCGAGTCTGGGAGCGCTGACCGAGAAATATGGGTTGCCCCAAGGGAATGCATTCAGGTATATGCAACTGAGGGCTTTTGCGAGGCAACAGGTGAGGGAATTCCCGCAGCTCCCGACACAAGAGGTGCAGGACAGAGTGATCTCAAAGACATGGGTGGGGGATGGTAAGGTGTCAGATATATATAGGGAAATGAGGGACGAAGGGGAGACTATGGTAGATGAACTAAAAGGGAAATGGGAAGAAGAGCTGGGGGAGGAGATCGAGGAGGGGCTGTGGGCAGATGCCCTAAGCAGGGTAAACTCGTCGTCCTCGTGTGCCAGGCTAAGCCTGATTCAGTTTAAGGTATTACACAGGGCACATATGACTGGAGCACGGCTCAGTAAATTTTTTGGGGTGGAGGATAGGTGTGCGAGGTGCTCGAGAAGCCCAGCGAATCATACCCATATGTTTTGGTCATGCCCGGCACTACAGAGGTTTTGGATGGGGGTGACAAAGGTGCTTTCAAAAGTAGTAGGAGTCCGGGTCGAACCAAGCTGGGGGTTGGTTATATTTGGGGTTGCACAAGAGCCGGGAGTGCAGGAGGCGAGAGAGGCCGATGTTTTGGCCTTTGCGTCCCTAGTAGCCCGGCGCAGGATATTGCTAATTTGGAAAGAAGCCAAGCCCCCGGGGGTGGAGACCTGGATAAATGACATGGCGGGGTTTATAAAGCTAGAGCGGATTAAGTTCGTCCTAAGGGGGTCGGCTCAAGGGTTCACCAGGCGGTGGCAACCGTTCGTCGAATACCTCGCAGAAAGATAGACGGAATGGGAAAAAGAAGGCAGCAGCAGCAGCCCAGGATCGGGGGGGGGGGGGGGGGGGGGGGGGGGGGAGGGGTTGGGGGGGGGGGGTTAGGAGGAACCAGAAGGACTCTCAGGCTGTTAATATATACTGTATAGTATGTATAGGTCGTTGCTACAGATAATTATATATTGGATTGTTAAATTATATTTTTGGAGAGTGTTACTTGTGACAAGGCAGTTGCCAATTAGGGCTAGTTTTCATTTTTGTTATTTATTATTTATTCATTTTTTGTTTATAAAATAGGTCATTGTTATTTGTGTTGTTATAATATTGTGTAAAGAATGCACAATGTACTGTGTTGGTTGACCAAAAATTTTCAATAAAATATTTAATAAAAAAAAAAGAAAATATGTGGACTTGCTCGCCCCGGTACTGACGAGGACCTTTAATGAGGCAAAGGAAAGGGGACAACTGCCCCCGACTATGTCTGAAGCAACGATATCGCTTCTCTTAAAGAAGGAAAAGGACCCGCTACAATGCGGGTCCTCGACCTATTTCCCTCCTAAATGTAGATGCCAAGATCCTGGCCAAGGTAATGGCAATGAGAATAGAGGAATGTGTCCCGGGGGTGGTCCACGAGGACCAAACTGGGTTTGTGAAGGGGAGACAGCTGAACACGAATATACGGAGGCTGTTAGGGGTAATGATGATGGCCCCACCAGAGGGGGAAACGGAGATAGTAGTGGCGATGGATGCCGAGAAAGCATTTGATAGAGTGGAGTGGGATTATTTGTGGGAGGTGTTGAGGAGATTTGGTTTTGGAGAGGGGTATGTTAGATGGGTGCAGCTGTTGTATAGGGCCCCGATGGCGAGCGTGGTCACGAATGGACGGGGATCTGCATATTTTCGGCTCCATAGAGGGACAAGGCAGGGATGCCCTCTGTCCCCATTATTGTTTGCACTGGCGATTGAGCCCCTGGCGATAGCGTTGAGGGGTTCCAAGAAGTGGAGGGGCGTACTTAGAGGAGGAGAAGAACACCGGGTATCTTTGTATGCGGACGATTTGCTACTATACGTGGCGGACCCGGCGGAGGGGATGCCAGAAATAATGCGGATACTTGGGGAGTTTGGGGATTTTTCAGGGTATAAATTGAACATGGGGAAAAGTGAGTTGTTTGTGGTGCATCCAGGGGAGCAGAGTAGAGAAATAGAGGGCCTACCGTTGAGGAAGGTAACAAGGGACTTTCGTTACCTGGGGATCCAGATAGCCAAGAATTGGGGCACATTGCATAGGTTAAATTTAACGCGGTTGGTGGAACAAATGGAGGAGGATTTCAAGAGATGGGATATGGTATCCCTGTCACTGGCAGGGAGGGTGCAGGCGGTTAAGATGGTGGTCCTCCCGAGATTCCTCTTTGTGTTTCAGTGCCTCCCGGTGCTGATCACGAAGGCTTTTTTAAAAAGGATTGAAAAGAGCATCATGGGTTTTGTGTGGGCCGGGAAGACCCCGAGAGTGAGGAAGGGATTCTTACAGCTTAGCAGGGATAGGGGGGGGGGGCTGGCACTACCGAGCCTAAGTGAGTATTATTGGGCCGCTAATATTTCAATGGTGAGTAAGTGGATGGGAGAGGAGGAGGGAGCGGCGTGGAAGAGATTAGAGAGGGCGTCCCGTAGGGGGACTAGCCTACAGGCTATGGTGACAGCCCCATTGCCGTTCTCACCGAGGAACTACACCACAAGCCCGGTGGTGGTGGCTACACTGAAGATTTGGGGACAGTGGAGACGGCATAGGGGAAAGACTGGAGCCTTGGGGGGGTCCCCGATAAGAAACAACCATAGGTTTGCCCCGGGGGGAATGGATGGGGGATATGGAATGTGGCAAAGAGCAGGAATAACGCAACTGAAAGATCTGTTTGTGAATGGGAAGTTCGCGAGTCTGGGAGCGCTGACCGAGAAATATGGGTTGCCCCAAGGGAATGCATTCAGGTATATGCAACTGAGGGCTTTTGCGAGGCAACAGGTGAGGGAATTCCCGCAGCTCCCGACACAAGAGGTGCAGGACAGAGTGATCTCAAAGACTTGGGTGGGGGATGGTAAGGTGTCAGATATATATAGGGAAATGAGGGACGAAGGGGAGACTATGGTAGATGAACTAAAAGGGAAATGGGAAGAAGAGCTGGGGGAGGAGATCGAGGAGGGGCTGTGGGCAGATGCCCTAAGCAGGGTAAACTCATCGTCCTCGTGTGCCAGGCTAAGCCTGATTCAGTTTAAGGTATTACACAGGGCGCATATGACTGGAGCACGGCTCAGTAAATTTTTTGGGGTGGAGGATAGGTGTGTGAGGTGATCGAGAAGCCCAGCGAATCATACCCATATGTTTTGGTCATGCCCGGCACTACAGGGGTTTTGGATGGGGGTGACAAAGGTGCTTTCAAAAGTAGTGGGGGTCCGGGTCGAACCAAGCTGGCGGTTGGCTATATTTGGGCTTGCACAAGAGCCGGGAGTGCAGGAGGCGAGAGAGGCCGATGTTTTGGCCTTTGCGTCCCTAGTAGCCCGGCGCAGGATATTGTTAATGTGGAAAGAAGCCAAGCCCCCGGGGGTGGAGACCTGGATAAATGACATGGCAGGGTTTATAAAGCTAGAGCGGATTAAGTTCGTTCTAAGGGGGTCGGCTCAAGGGTTCACCAGGCGGTGGCAACCGTTCGTCGAATACCTCGCAGAAAGATAGATGGAATGGAAAAAAGAAGGCAGCAGCAACAGCCCAGGATCGGGAGGGGTGTGGGGGGGGGGGGGGGGAGGGGGGGGAGGAGGAACCAGAAGGACTCCCAGGGTTGTTAATATATACTGTATAATATGTATAGGTCGTTGCGACAGATAATTATATATTGGACTGTTAAATTATATTTTTGGAGAGTGTTACTTGTGATAAGGCAATTGCCAATTAGGGTTAGTTTTCATTTTTGTTATTTATTATTTATTCATTTTTTGTTTATAAAATAGGTCATTGTTATTTGTGTTGTTATAATATTGTGTAAAGGATGCACAATGTACTGTGTTGGTTGACCCAAAATTTTCAATAAAATATTTATAAAAAAAAAATATGTGTATCCTGCTATCTTAACTTTAACACACCAATCATCTTTATGCACTGATTTTATATGTATTTTACACAGACTTTATGTAATTTCTTTACCTTTGTAATTTCTGTAAAGCTAGTCACCACTCTACTCTTTTGGGGCTGTTTAGCACAGGGCTAAATCGCTGGCTTTGAAAGCAGACCAAGGCAGGCCAGCAGCACGGTTCAATTCCCGTACCAGCCTCCCCGAACAGGCGCCGGAATGTGGCGACTAGGGGCTTTTCACAGTAACTTCATTTGAAGCCTACTTGTGACAATAAGTGATTTTCATTTCATTATTCATTTCATTTTGCTATTTTAAAATAACTTATGCCAAGCACAGGCAGAAACTACAGAAACATACAATGGCAAAACAGTTCTCGTAACCAAAACACACTGATAAATGCCAGTCTTAATGAGAGTTCTACAGGACATACATTACTGATATCGATACATCTATTGTTCTGGACATCATAAGCGTTCTTATCTCAAATTAGTGGACACTAAAACTACCTTAAGGCCGTGGCTTTATCTGTCAAAAGTTGTAACATTTAATGAAATTACAGAAAAAACTATGATGGATAGTCCTACAAGTAATTGACACCTTAGAGCAGGGTTTTTCAAACTGCGAGTTGTGACCTGAAGGTGGGCCGTCGAGCAATCAGCTGACGCACTCCCATCCACGGGAGAAGGGCCCAACGGCCGCGATTGGCTCTTAAATTGAGGATACTGGCCCATACCGGCTTTTAAATGGAACAATTCATTCTTCCGGCCAGAAGCAGTAGCAGAGAGCAGGTCACGTGCCTGGCACTTACACTGACGTCACACGCTCTGTACGTCCGTGCTTCTGCCGCAAAATCACGGAGGAGAGATGCCTCCATTTTCCAGCTGCAAACAAGCAAGCAACAGGACTGTAAAGAACTGAAGATGGATTGTTTTGTTATAAAGAAGAGAGGACCAGAGACACAAACAGTCCAGGATCTCACAACTGAATCTGCTGGAGAGAACTGCTCAGGAGAGTCCATGCAGGACAAAGCACTGCTAGTGTTAACTCTGTACAGAGCTCCAGGACCTGTGGTGAATAGACAACAAATAGAAAATTGAAATCGGGAACAAAGCAGTATAGAGATGATTTCTTGAGATATGGCTTTGTTAATTGTGCCAATGCAAATCAGGATGCAAGCCCATGTGTTATATGCAGGGATGTATTGGCAAATGAGAGTTTAAAACCCTCACACCTCAAAGATATTTGAAGACTAAGCATGTCAAATTTGAAGATAAATTTCTTGATTTTTTAAAAAAGTATGCAAAGACAACCTAAATAGTCAGCTGAAGTCCTTAATAGAAATATAACATTGAATGACAAAGTGTAATTAGCCTCTTACATGGGAGCTTACTGTGTAGCTATTTAGCAGAGAGATTAATTCTCTCTGCAACATTTGACATGGCTCGTATGGTCCTAAATGAGTGGCCAGCTGATAAACTGAAATGCATCCCACTTAGTGATAACACAGTGGCTTGCCAAATTTATGATACTGCTGAGAATTTAGAAGCCCAGTTTACTTCTCGTTCAAAGTCAGCACAGGAGTTCTCAATACAATTGGATGGAAGTATAGATGTTTCAGATTTAACAACCATGCTAGTTTATGTTAGATATGTTTGGCACGATGAATTTGTTGAGGATTTGCTCTGCTGCCTGACATTACCAACCAGCACGACTGATGCAGAGATTTTTGAAGCATTGAATAGTTACGTGATTGGAAAGTGAAGGCTTGACTGAGTTCATTGCAGAGGAATCACAAGACATGTGGCTTGCCAACAATTGGGAAAACCAGCAGAGTTAGAATAAGGATTAAGGAGGCAGCTGCTCAAGACATTATTTGCAATCATTGGTTTATTCACTGTGAGGCATTGGCATCGAAAGGAATTCCATCTGATCTTGAAGTGGTGTTGAAAGGAATTGTGAAAGTTGTAATTTCATTAAACGCAGCACACTCAATATCAGGTTACATAAAGGAAAAGCAGGTAGTCAGGAGCAATATTGGCCCGCTAAAGACTGAAAGTGGGGATATTGTCAATGACTATGAGGAAATGGCAGACATGTTGAATAATTACTTTGCCTTGGTATTTACAATAGAAAAGGAGGATAACTTCCGGAAGTCCCGAGGACATTAATAGTGGATCAGGCACAGGGCCGAAATAAAATGAATATAAGTAAAACAAGACCTGAGGGTTTTCCCTAGAATGTGACGGTTGCCATCCAAGGTTGTTAAAGGAAGTAGGGGAGCACATTGCAGATGCCCTAGCTATAATCTTTCAGAGTTCCCGAGATTCAGGATTGTCCCTCTAGATTGGAATATTGCTCATGTCACTCCGCTTTTTAAGAAGGGCGAAAGATGAAAACCAGGGAATTACAGACCAGTTAGCCTAACATTCTAGAACAAGGGACCATTATTCTAATAATTAGGGCCAGACCATTCAGGGGAGTTGTTAGGAAGCACTTACTGTGGATGCTGGAATCTGAAACAAGAACAGAAACTGCTGGACAGCATCTGTGGAGAGAGAGAGAGAACAGAGCTAACGTTTCAATTCCCGTACCAGCCTCCCCGAACAGGCGCCGGAATGTGGCGACTAGGGGCTTTTCACAGTAACTTTATTGAAGCCCACTTGTGACAATAAGCAATTATTATTATTATTAAATCTGGATGACTCTTTGGCAAAGCTCTTTGTTAAAAATAGAGTTGTTTGTTTGTGTCAGTGTGGCCCTTCTGTTGTGGAATTCAGGAATGACTCACCCTTGGATAAATATGGGTTTTGGATCCATGTTAAATTTCTTCTGAATAAATTGGGTTCCTGCCAATTCATTAAATTCCTCCTCCGTTGCTCTCTCACCTTCTCAAACGCTCCCCCCCCCCCATTCTCTCCCCTTTTGTTGGGGTACAGCTTCATAGATATTGACAGCCTTCTCTCCGGGCAACCTTGTCCAAGTGACTGTTCTGATGCATTAGCCGAGATGGTGTTCGTCATTGGTCTGTTTTTAAAAATGCTTAAATGTTTAAAATTCTTACCGAGGATGTAGGCTTTGCTGGTTAGTTCAGCATTTATTTCTCATCCCCAATTGTCTTTGAGAAGGTGGTGGTGAACTGTCTTCTTGAACCGCTGCAGTCCATGTAGCACAGTGGGCTAAACAGCTGGCTTGTAATTCAGAACAAGGCCAGCAGCGCGGGTTCAATTCCCGTACCAGCCTCCCTGAACAGGCGCCGGAATGTGGCGACTAGGGGCTTTTCACAGTAACTTTGTTGAAGCCTACTTGTGACAATCAGCGATTATGATTATGTGGTGTAGTTCCACCCACTGTGCTGTCAGGAAGAAAGCTCCAGGATTTTGACTGAGTAACAGTGAAGGGCAATATAGTTACACGTCAGGATGGTGAATGGTTTGAATCATAGAATTACTACAGTGCAGAAGGAGGCCATTGGACCCATTGAGTCTGCACTGACCATCTCAAAGAACACCCTACCTAGGCCCACGGCCCACTCCATCCCTGTAACCCAATAACCCCACCTAACCTTTTGAACATTAAGGGACAATTTAGCATGGTCAATCCATCTAACCTGCACATCTTTGGAATGTGGGAGGAAACCGGAGCACCTGGAGGAAACCCACTCAGACATGAAGAAAAGGTGCAAGATCCACACAGGGAGTGACCCAAGGCAGGAATCGAAACCGGATCCCTGGCGCTGTGATGCAGCAGTGCTAACCACTGTGCTACCGTGCCACCCAGAGAACCTGCAGTCGGTGGTGTCCCCATGTATCTGCTGCTCTTATCCTTCTAGGCAGTGGAGGTCACGGGTTTGGAAGGTGCTTTCGAAGGAGCCTTGGTGAGTTGCTGCAGTGCATCTTGTAGATGGTACGTACTGCTGCCACTGTACATCGGTTGTGGAGGGAGTGAATGTTGAAGGTAGTGGATGGGGTATCAATCAAATAGGCTGTTTTTGTCCTGGATTGTATTGAGCTTCTTGAGTGTTGCTGGAGTTGCACTCATGCAGGCAAGTGAAGAGCATTCCATCACATTCCTGACTTGTCCCCTGTAGATTGTCAACAGGTGGTTGGATTCTCTCTTGTTGAAGCTCATTACCTGGAACTTGTGTGGTGTGAATAAGTGCAAATGTTGTCCAGGTCTTGCTGCATATAGGCATGGACTATTTCAGCACCTGTGGAGTGCAAACGGTGCTGAATATTGTACAATCACCTGCGAACATTCCCATTTCAGACTTTATGATGGAGGGAAAGTCATTGATGAAGCAGCAGAAAATGATTGGACCTAGGACACAATCCTGAGAAACTCCTGCAGTGGAGTCCTTGGACTGAGGTGATTGACATCCAACAAGCACGACTTGCGTGAGGCATGACTCCAGCCAGTGTAAAGTCTCCCCTCCCCCCAACCCCCCTCACACCGATTCCCATTGATTCCAGTTTTGTGAAGGCCTCTTGATGCCATACTTGGTCAAATGCTGCCACGATGTCAAGTACAGCCACTGGCACCTCATCTCTTGTGATCAGCTCTTTTGTCCTTGTTTGGACTAAGGATGTAACGAGGCCAGGAACTGAGTGGCCCTGGTGGAACCCAAACTGGGTGTCCGTGAGCAGGTTATTGCTAAATAAGTGCCACCTGATAGCACTGTCGACGACACTTTCCATCATTTCATTGATGATTGAGAACAGACTGATGGGGCGGTAATTGATTGATCTGGATTTTTCCTGCCTCTTGTGGACAGGACATGCTGAGGCAGTTTTCCACTTTGCTGGGTAGATGCCAGTATTGTAGCTGTTTTAGAACAGCTGGGCTAGGGCACAGCCAGTTCCGGAGCACCCTTTTGTTGGAATATTGTCAGGGCCCATAGTTTTTGCATTTTCCCAGTGCCTTCAGCTGTTTCTTGATATCACATGGAGTGAATCGAATTGGCTGAAGATTGACATCTGTGACATTGGGGACATCTGAAGCAGGTCGAGATGGACCATCCACTCGGCTCTTTTGGCTGAAGATTATAACTAATGCATTTTGCACAGAAGTGCTGGGCTCTCCCGTCATTTGGAATGGGGATATTTATGGAGCCTCTTCCCCTATTAGTTGTTCAATTGTCCACCACCTTTCATGACTGGATGTGTCAGGACTGCAGAGCTTAGATCTGATCCATTGGTTGTGGAATCGCTTAGTTCTGTCTTTTGCTATTTGGCAGGCAAGTAGTCCTGTGTTGTATCTTTGCAAGTTGACACCTCATTTTTAAGTACGTCTGGTGCTGCTCCTGGCAGTCTTGCACTTTTGCACTCTTCATTGAACCAGGGCTGATCCACTAACTTGATGATAAGAGTGGAATGGGGAATATGCCGGCCCATGAGGTTACAGATTGTGGTTACATACAATTCTGCTGATCCTCATAGCCCACAGCACTCATGGATGGCCAGTTTCTAGATCTGTTTGAAACCTATTCCATTTAGCACAGTGGTAGTGACACAACACGATGGAGGGTATCCTCAATGTGAAGACGGGACTTTGTCTGCACAAGGACTGTGCGATGGTCACTCCTGCTGATACTGTCATGGAGAGATGTATCTGTGACAGGTAGATTTGGTGAGGACAAAGTAGGTTTTTCCCTCTTGTTAATTCCCTCAGCACCTATGACAGACCCAGTCTAGCAGCTATGTCTTTTACGACTTAGCCAACTAGGTCTGCGGTGATACTACTGAGCCACTTTTGGTAATGGACACTGAAGTCCCCTACCCAATGTATATTTTGTGCCCTTGCCACCCTCAGTGCCTCCTCCAAGTGATGTTCAACACGAGGAGTACTGAATCATCAGCCATTGGAGGGAAGGGGGAGGTATGTGGTAATCAGCAGGAGCTTTCCTTGCCCATGTTTGACCTGATGCCATCAGTCTTCATGGGGTCCCGAACTAATGTTGACAACTTGCAAGGCAACCCCCTCCCGACTGTATACCGCTGTGCCGCTGCCACTTCTGGTCAGTGGGACCGGACATACCCAGGGATGGTGATACGAATGCCTGGGACATTCAGTGATTACAACTATGTCAGGCTGTTGCTTTACTAGTCTGTGGGGCAGCTCTCCCAACTTTGGCACAAGCCCCCAGATGTTCATAAGGAGGACTTTGCCTGGGCGCCAGGGCTGGGTTTGCCATTCTTTTTTCCAGTGTCTAGGCTGATGGTGGGTTATCTGTCCAATTTCATTCCTTTTTGTAGACTTTGTAGCATTTTGGTAAAAGTGAGTGGCTTGCTAGGCCATTTAAGAGTCAGCCAGGTTTTTGTGGGCCTGGAGTCACATTGCCAGACCAGACACGGGTGGCAGGTCTCCTTCCCTAAAGGACATTAGTGAACCAGGTGGATTTTTACATTGATCACTATTACTGAGACTAGCTTTTTAAATCCCAGATTTATTAACTGAATTTAAATTCAACCAGCTGTCAGGGTGGGATTCACACACATGTCCACAGAGCATTAGCCTCGACCTCTGGATTACGGTTCTGGAGACTGCTACACCACTGTCTCCCACTAATGTGAACGTGGAGTCAGGGGACAATGACAGAACGGATTGCTAGCTGGCGTCAAGTCAGAAAGCCGAGATTGGGAACAAAGGGTATTTATTCAGAGTGGCCGAAGGCAGGCAGTGGTCTACAAGGATCACTAGTGGACCACTGCAGTTCATAAGATTTAACAGCAGAACTTGACCATTCGGTCCATCGAGTCTGTGCCGCCATTCTATCACGGTTGATGTGTTCCTCATTTGTTACCTACAATACTACAGACCCAGAGCTGGATGGCAAAATCAGCCAGAGCATCTCCTCCCTAGAACACATGACCTAGGAGCAGCAGTGGACAAATTAGTCTCCCGAGACTAAACATCTTCAATGTGATCATGGCTGACCCATCATTGCCTCAACTCCACCGTCCTGCCTGTTTTCCATAACCCTTCAACCCATTACCAATTAAAAATCTGTCTAACTCCTCCTTAAATTTACTCACTGTCTCTGCATCCACCACACTCTGAGGTTGTGAATTCCACAGATTCACAACCCTTTGGGAGAAGTAGTTTCTCCTCAAATCTGTTTTAAATTTACTACCTCTTATTCTAAGATTATGACCTATTGTTTTAGAATGCCCCACAAGAGGAATCATCGCTCCACATCTACTTTATCCATACCTTTTAGCATCTTGTATATCTCAATTTGATCTTCCCTCATTCTTCTAAACTCTTGAGAGTACAGGCCTAAACTGTTAAATCTCTCCCCATATGGCAAACCCCTCATCTCTGGAATCAATCCAGTGAACCTCCTCTGAACTGCCTCCAATGCCACTACATCTTTCCTCAAATATGGGGACCAAAACTCTGCACAATAATCCAGGTGCGGTCTTACCAATGCTTTGTTCAGTTCCAAAAACTCTTCCTTACCTTTATACTCTATTCCTTTTGCTATAAATGCCAACATTCCATTTGCCTTCCTTATTATCTGCTGCACCTGCGTGCTCGTTTTCTGTGACTCATGCACTCAGACATCCAGATCCCTCTGCATCGGAGCACCCTGAAGTCTCTCCCCATTTAGACAATAAGTTGCCTTTCCATTTTTTGGACCAAAATGCAGGACCTCACACTTATCCACGTTAAACTGGGTGGCAAGGTAGTATAGTGGTTAGTACAATTGCTTCACAGCTCCAGGGTCCCAGGTTCGATTCCGGCTTGGGTCACTGTCTGAGTGGAGTCTGCACATTCACCCCGTGTACGCGTGGGTTTCCTCCGGGTGCTCCGTTTTCCTCCCACAGTCCAAAGATGTGCAGGTTAGGTGGATTGGCTATGCTAAATTGCCCTTAGTGTCCAAAATTAGATGGGGTTACAGGGATAAGGTAGAGGTGTGGGCTTAAGTAGGGTGGTTGTTCCAACAGCCGGTGCAGACTCGATGAGCCAAAAGGTCTCCTTCTACACTGTAAATTCTTTGATTCTATGACACTAAATCTAAATCCAAATCTATTTATATTCATTTGTAAGGTTCTTATTTCCTCATTCCAACTTGCTGTCTCACCTATTTTTGTGTCATCTGCGAATTTGATTATAGAACCTTCTATCCCTGTATCCAAGTCGTTAATATAGATTGTAAATAGCTGGGGCCCAAGGACCGAACCCCTTGGCATCCGACTGGTTACATCTTGCCATTCAGAAAAAGGCCTATTTATCCCGACTCTCTATCTCCTATTCGTCAGCTAGTCTTAGAACATAGAACATAGAACAATACAGCGCAGTACAGGCCCTTCGGCCCACGATGTTGCACCGAAACAAAAGCCATCTAACCTACACTATGCCATTATCATCCATATGTTTATCCAATAAACTTTTAAATGCCCTCAATGTTGGCGAGTTCACTACTGTAGCAGGTAGGGCATTCCACGGCCTCACTACTCTTTGCGTAAAGAACCTACCTCTGACCTCTGTCCTATATCTATTACCCCTCAGTTTAAAGTTATGTCCCCTTGTGCCAGCCATATCCATCCGCGGGAGAAGGCTCTCACTGTCCACCCTATCCAACCCCCTGATCATTTTGTATGCCTCTATTAAGTCTCCTCTTAACCATCTTCTCTCCAACGAAAACAACCTCAAGTCCATCAGCCTTTCCTCATAAGATTTTCCCTCCATACCAGGCAACATCCTGGTAAATCTCCTCTGCACCCGCTCCAAAGCCTCCACGTCCTTCCTATAATGCGGTGACCAGAACTCTACGCAATATTCCAAATGCGGCCGTACCAGAGTTCTGTACAGCTGCAACATGACCTCCCGACTCCGGAACTCAATCCCTCTACCAATAAAGGCCAACACTCCATAGGCCTTCTTCACAACCCTATCAACCTGGGTGGCAACTTTCAGGGATCTATGTACATGGACACCTAGATCCCTCTGCTCATCCACACTTTCAAGAACTTTACCATTAGCCAAATATTCCGCATTCCTGTTATTCCTTCCAAAGTTCTTCTATCCAAGTTAATAAGTTAATCCCTAATAGAACATAGAGAACATAGAACATAGAGAACATAGGCCATATGACATAATCTCATGTGATCTCACCTTGTGAATTAACCTTCTGTGCGGCACCTTATCAAACACCTTCCAGAAATCCAGATATATTACATCTCCAGGATTCCCATTATCCATTTTGCTTGTTACATCTTCGAAGAACTCTAGCAAATTAGTCAAACATGATTTGCCCTTCATAAAACCATGCTGACTCTGATGGATAGCACTTTGGCTTTCCAACTGTCCTGATATTATGTCCTTGATAATTGATTCTAATGATTTTCCAACAACTCATGTTAAACCAACTGGTCTGTAATTTCCCACATTCCGCCTCCTTCCCTTTTTGAATAAGGGCACTGTGTTAGCATTTTTCCAATCCACTGGAACCTTTCCCTTGTTCAGGGAAATTTGGAATATTATAACCAACAAATCCATATCTCTGCTGCCACTTCCTTTAACACCCTAGATGTTGGCCATCAGGCCCTTGGGACTTGTCTGCCCTCTTCCCCAAGAGTTTGTTGAGTACCGTTTCCCTATTGAAGCTGATTGTTCCAAGTTCCACCCTTTCTATTACCTCTGAATTGCCCGATCCTATACGAATGATACTAGTCTCCTCCACCGTGATTTCTGTGTTCTCCAATATTAACTCACCGGTTTCATCTTCCATATGAACATACAAATTAGGAGCAGGATTAGGCCACTCAGCCCTAGGAACTTAGTGACTCTCTTCCCTTTTATGTACCTGTTGAAGCTTTTGCTAACCTTTTTGATGTTCTGCACTAGTTTTTTCCCCATAATTTACCTCAGCTCTTTTTATTACTTTTTCAGGATCCCTTTATTTGTGTTTGAAATTTCACCCCCTCAGGGCAGCACGGTGGCGCAGTGGTTGGCACTGCTGCCCCACGCCGCCAAGGTCCCAGGTTCGATCCCGGCTCTGGGTCACTGTCCGTGAGGAGTTTGCACATTCTCCCCATGTTTGCGTGGGTTTCAACCCCACAACCCAAAGATGTGCAGGCTAGGTGGATTGGTCACGCTAAATTGCCCCTTAATTGGAAAAAATGAATTGGCTACTCTAAGTTTATGAGAGAAAAAATGTTTGAAAGTTTCCCAATCTTCCAGCCTGCCACTGGTCTTTGCGATATGATATACTTTATTTTTGTCGTTATAATGTCCTCAACCTCCTTTTTTAGCATTGGATGTTTTTATTACCCCTCTTACCATCTTTCTTCCTCACTAGGATGCATTTGAGTTGTGAGGAATTGAGTATCTCCTTAAATAACTGCCACTGCTCATCAGCGTCCTACCCTTTAGCCTTCCTGCCCAGTCTGTACAGGCCAAATCTATCCTCAAGGCTATGCAATTTCCTTTGTATAATTGCAGAACACTAGTGTGGAACTCCACTTTCTCACCCCCAAACTGAATCTTGAATTCTACCCTATTATGGGGACTACTCCCTAGTGGATCCTTAACTATGAAGTTATTAATTAGTCGCTCCTCATTACAAATTACCAAATCGAGAGTAGCCTCTTCCCTGGATGGTTCCCCAACATAATGTTCCAGGAAACAATCTCTTTTTAAAAAAAATGCATTTTATTACAAACATGTATCAAAGCAGGTTACAGCAAATAAACACCCCAGGAAACATACTTCCCAACAATCAACTATAGTCTGTACAGATTTTTCCCCTTTTTCACCCTCCACCCTCCTCCCCCCCCACCCCCCTGCGACGAACAGCTCCTCAAACACGGTCACAAACATCCCCCACCTTTTCTCAAACCCCCCTGCCGAGCTCCTTAACTTCTACTTTGTCTTCTCCAACCGCAGGAAGTCATACAGGTCACCCAACCATGCCGCTACCCCCAGTGACGATGCCGACTGCCAGTCCAGCAAAATTAATCGCCGTGCAATCAGAGAGGCGAAGGCCACGACATCGGCCTTCCTCCTCTCCATGAGCTCCGGCTTCTCTGAAACCCCAAATATCGGCATCAAAGGGTCCGGGTCCACCTCCTCCTCCACTACCCTGGCTAAGACCGCGAACACTCCCGTCCAGAATCTTCCCAATTTTTCACAACCCCAAAACATGTGCGCATGATTCGCTGGCCCCTGTCCACACCTCTCACATTCATCTGTTACCCCCTGAAAGAACCCATTTATTCTCGCCCGAGTCATATGCACCCTGTGCATCACCTTAAACTGTACGAGGCTCATCCTTGCACAAGAGGTCCCGTTTACCCTTCGCAATGCCTCACACCATGCTCCCCAATTGATCTCCCCTCCCAAATCCGCTTTCCATTTCTCCTTGATCTTCACCACCCACTCACCTCCCTGCTCCCCCAGCCACTTGTATATATCCCCAATTCTTCCCACTCCTTCCACATCCGGAAGCAGCAGTTGCTCCAGCATGGTGTATCCTGGCAACCTAGGGAACCCCCTCAGATCTTTCGCGCAAAGTCCTTAACCTGCAGATACCTGAACTTACTCCCCCTCGGCAGCTCTACCCTCTCTCTTAGCTCCTCCAAACTGGCGAACCCTTTCTCCAAATACAAATCCCTCACCTTGACCAGTCCCACCTCCCTCCACCTCCTGTATACACTATCCATCCCCTGCCGGCTCAAACCCACGATTCTCGCACAGCGGCGTTAGCACCGACATCCCTTCCACCCTAAAATGTGTCCTCAACTGATTCCAGGGGCGCAATTCTCCCATCGGGAGACTAAGTCCTGACGCCGGAGTGAAAACCGGAGTGTTTCACTCCAGCGTCGGAGGCCGCTCCTATCCCCCTATTCTCCCGCCCCCGGGGGGCTAGTAGCAGCATCGCGTCATTTACGCGCGCCGGGCCTTGGCGCCGCGTAAAAGCAGCGACGCGTAAATGATGCGGCCGGCGCCGCGTAAATGACGTCAACTGTGTATGGGCGGGTTGGCCGGCGCTAACCCGCGCATGCGCGGTTGCCGTCCTCCCCGAGGTTGCCCCGCAAGATGATGTCAGATGGATCTTGCGGGGCGGTGGAGGAAAGGAGGTCCTCCTTCAGAGAGGCCGGCCCGCCGATCGGTGGGCACCGAACGCGGGCCAGACCCCTTTTGAGGCCGCCCCCGGCGCAGGAATCCCCCTCCCCCCACAGGCCGCCCCCCCAGCGTTCCCGCCAGCAGCGACCAGGTGTGGACGGCGCCGGCGGAAACCGTCGTGTTGCGCAGGCCGCTCGGCCCATCGGGGCCGGAGAATCGCCGCTCGCCCGTTACAAACGGCGAGCGGCGATTCTCCCAGTGGCCAGCCGTGATTCTCGCCGCGCCGGTTTGGGGGGGGGGGGCGTGGGAGAATCGCGTGCGGGTGCCGGGGCGGCGTGGTGGGACTCGCGCGGCGCCCCAGCGATTCTCCCACCCGGCGTGGGGGGGGGGGGGGGGGGGAGGAGGAGAATTCCGCCCCATATCTTCACTGTGGACTACACCACTGGGCTCCCTGAAAATCTACTTGAAGCCATTGGCAATGCTGCCGTCACCATAGCCCTCAAACTAGACCCCTTACAAGATTCCTCCTCCACCGTTACCCACTCTACCCCTTCTCCAGGAAACAATCTCTAATGAATTCAATGAATTCCCCTTTCCAATTTGATTCCTCCAGTCTATGTGCATATTAAAATCACCCATTATTATTGCCATACCTTTCTTACAAGCCCCCAGTATTTCCTGGTTTTACTGTGCCCCTCTGTAGAACTGCTGTTTGGGGACCTATAGATTACTCCTACCAAGGACGTCTTCCATTTGTTATTTCTTAATTCTACCCAGGCTGATTCCATATTTTGATCTCCAGTGTCATTTCGCATTACAGCACTGATCCCTTTCCTCACCAGCAGGGCTACAGCACCTCCTTTCCCTTTCACCCTATCTTTCCAAAAAACTGTGTACCCTTGAATATCCAAGACTTGGTCTCCCTGTAACCACGTTTCAGTAATCCCCACCAAGTCATAACTTTTGTTTCTATTTGGCAGTTAACTCATTAAGTTTGTTACAAATGCTTCATGCACTTAGATACAAAGCTTTTAAATTTGTTTTACTGTTAGATTTCCCTACTCTTCTCTAATTCCTTGGTGCATAAAGACATTCACCTGTCTGACCCTCACTTTTATTTTCTGGTAACCATCCGCCACATTGCTAACCTGCAGTCTTACCTCCTCCTTTAAATTGGGTTTTCTACTTTACCCTACAACTAATCCCCCCCGCCCACACCCATTTAGTTTAAAGCCCCATCTACAGCCCTAATTATTCGATTCGCTAGGACTCTGGTCCCAGCATGATTCAGTTGAAGATCGTCCCTTTGGAACAGGTCCCTCCTTCCCTAGTACTGGTGCCAATGTCCCATGATATCTAACCCATTTTTCCCACACCAACCTTCGAGCCATGCATTTACCTCCTTAATCTTACTGACCCTGTGCCAATTAGCTCATGGCTTAGGTAGTAATCCAGAGATTATTACCTTTTTGGTTCTGCTTTTTAATTTAGCTTCTAGCTGTTCATATTCCCTTAGCAGAACCTCTCTCCCTGCTCCACCTATGTCGTTGGTACCAACGTAGACCACGGCAACTGGATCTTTACCCTCTCACTCTAAGTTCTACTGCAGCCCAGATGAGATATCCTGAACCCGAGCACTAGGCAGGCAACACAACCTTCGGGATTCTCGATCCTGGTCACAGAGAACACTGTCAATGTCCTTCCTAAGACTCCATTTCTTTTCTCGCCCCCCACTTGACTGGCTCCCTCTACCCTGGTACTGGAGTCAGTTTGCTCATCCTCCCTACAGTCTCCATTCCTGTTGGACAAGTTCAGGACTGAGGCTCCTGCTACCCTACCTGCAAGTTTCCTCTATATGCCTCACTCGCAGCCACACCCTTCTGTCCCTGACCACTGGCCGAATTTAAGTTAGTTATTCTAAGGGGTGTAACTGCCTCCTGGAACAGTGTCCAGGTACTTCTCCCCCTCTCGGATGTGCCGTAGGGTCTGAAGCTCAAACTCCAGCTCATCGACTCTGAGCTGGAGTTCACAAACTACATCAACAATTTGGAGTTTGGACTGAGGAGGATTGCAAGAAAGTGAGCACAAGGCTTTCCAAAGAGGTAGAATTGAAACGTGGGAAATTATGCTAAACCTGTTTAGAAGGTTTATGAGTATGTTGCAGGGAATGATTGGGGTGATAACCCTCACTAGGACCACAGGGAATCACTCCTTGATCTCCCCGTGGGGCTCGTGCAGTATGAGTTCCCATGGTAACAGGCAGAGAGAGGCCTGTCCAGCGGGAACACGTTTCTGAGCCCTTTAAATGCCGTCCCAAACCAGGACCGGGTGTTTCTGTTAGTTCTGGGTTGGAACATTTGTGTTGTGGGCTGTAGGTGCGGCTTTACTTCTGAGTTTAGAATAAATCTGTTTAAACCTTCATCTTCATGTCTCCTGAACTTCTACAATTGGGTACGCACATCAGGAAAGGTTGTCTCTTTTCGCTTGAGGGGTGACCAACAGAGGGCTTTAAAATTATGAAAGGCTTTGGTTAAGTGGATAAAGAGACAATGTTTCCTCTTGCGGGGAAGAACATATTAGAGGCCATTAGAATTTGCTACCATGGGGACTGATCAAAGCCAAACACGATGCATTTAAAGTGAAGCTGTACAAGGTTTTGAGGGAAACAATAATAGAGGGTTAGAATGGTAGATCTAGATGTGATAAGATAAGCTTGAATGGAGCATAAACTGGTTGGGCCAAATTGGCTCATTCCGTGCAGTGTAAGTAAGTGATGTTACCGTAGATGACCATAGGCTGCTTTGGCTGGTGCTGATTTAACCTGAGCATCGCCACACCTCAGGCAAGGGGCAAGGTAGAGAAGCGGAGCCTTCATGAATAACCTCAGCCAGTACGGAAATTGAACCCATGCTGTTGGCCTTGCTCTGCATCACAAGCAGCTGTCTGGCCAACTGAGCTAAACCGGCCCCCATGTATCCTGTGTCCTATAAACATCTTCTTGCCCAATGTCTTCTTGGATTAGTGAATAGAACAGAATACAATAATGCACTGAGTGATGCAATGGATTACTGGGAAAAAGTGAATTCATAAAAGATGTCCATGAGTCAATATTGTGAAATCCAGTATGATATTTGCTGCAGTATGAACTCTCTCCTATCAGGACATTAGTGAGGTATAATGTAGCTTTACAAGCTGCTCTAAACATTCCCCAATGAGAGGAAAATGCCCCTTTAATGTAATCAATATACTTTAATGGGAAATGGCACATTATAACATAAATAACATCAATATATTCTCCCCTTTTGGGTGGCTCCCTGGCAAATATGTAAACCAAATTTGTTTGGAATTGCATTTCCATGCTATTTTATTAAATCATACTGCAATATAATGAGGCAAGTAGCCACTTACAAGCACTTGGCTCCAAAATATCTCCAATTTTCCAATTGAATGAAGGTCATTGTCTGCTGCTCTCACCGGTTGGATGATATTTACAGGAATATTCAAACAGGAAATATAATTAACATTTCTTCTCAATGTCGTTAGAATAATCTTTAGACTTTCATAATATGATGTACCCTAGTTTAGCTCAGTTGGCTGGCCAGCTGGTTTGTGATGCCAGGCCAGCAGCGTGGGTTCAATTCCTGTATAGGCTGAGGTTATTCATGAAGGTCCCGCCTTCTCAACCTTGCCCCTTGCCTGAGGTACGGTGATCCTCAGGTTAAATCACCACCAGTCAGCTCTCCCCCTCAAAGGGGAAAGCAGCCTATGGTCACCTGGGACTATGGTGACTTTTCAGGATCCACCAAGTGTTTTTTAATGTAGATTTAGAGTACCCAATTCATTTTTTCCAATTAAGGTCAATTTAATGTGGCCAATCCACCTACCCTGCACATCTTTGGGCTGTGGGGCTGAGACCCATGCAGATATGGGGAGAATGTGCAAACTCCACACGGATGATGACCCGGGGCTGGGATCGAACCTGGGTTGTCAGCACCACAAGGCAGCAGTGCTAACCACTGCACCACCACACCGCCCCTCCACCAAGTGTTCGGCGGGGAACAGTTCGATAGGCCCTGGTCACAGGCTGACCTAAAATGATTGTTTGAGCCTTGACGGTTAGTTAACAGCATAGTTTTGAAGAAGAGACAATAAAGTACAGTCGATTCATCAGCCTTAACCCTGTCCACATCCACAAATGCACTTTCAGCTGCACAAAGAACAGTTAAATTGTACTGTTCTTACTGACAGCCTGGCGGGCATCAGCTCATTCAACACGAGACTGTGGATTGAATCAGCAGCATTGGGCGCGATTCTCCGAGCCCTGCGCCTGGCCTGGCCCAATCCCCGCCCCCCCCCCCCCCCCAGGCCTACGTTGTTGCGCAGTCGGCCTCTGGACCCCCACGCCCGCGGATTGGTGGGCCCCGATCGCGGGCCAGGCCACCGTACGGGCACCTCCCTGGGCCAGATCCCCCCGCCGAGGACCCCAGAGGCCGCCCACAGAGCCAGGTCCCGCCGGCAAATACCTGGTGTAATATACGCCGGCGGGACTGGCCGAAAACGGGTGGCCACCTGGCCCATCACGGGCCGTAGAATCGCCGGGGGAGGGGGGGCTGTTGCCAGCGGCCGCCGACTGGCGCGGCGTGATTCCTGCCCCCGCCAAATCCCTGGCGCCGGAGAATTCAACAGCCGGGGGGGGGATTCACGCCGCCTCCCGACGATTCTCCGACCCGGCGGGGGGAACGGTGAATCCCGCCTCATGTAGGGATTCTATGATCTTATCGAACGGTTGAGGCCGAATGGCCTACTCCTGCTTCTATTTCTTATGATCTTAAAGTCAGAAAAGTGCTCATACAATGCAAATCTTTTTTTTCTTTTATCAGCATTTTCTCAAAGTTCTGGAACTGCCTACCTAACAACACTCTGGGTGACCTTCACCACACAGGCAACAGCGGTTCAAAAAAGAGGCTCATTAACACCCTTCCAGTGCAATTGTGAATGGACAATGACCAGTACCAGCAATATCCACATTGAACAATTTTTTATAGAAAGAACAGATCTGTGAGCAGTTCTCGCTGCTCCACACCTTCAGAAAGATGGATGGAATATAGCTTTGATTGACCAGAAAGATACCTGGACTCTATGGATTAAACTATGAGCAGCATGACACAAAGTGGAGTTGCATTCCCTGGAATTTAGGAGGTTAAGAGGTGATTTAATTCAAGTTTTCAAGAAGTGGAACGATTTCCACTGATTGGGATATCTATGATTAGTGGACATATAAAATTTGGGGCGAGACCTCACACAACGTACAGATAAAGAATGGCGGAAGGTTAGAGCTCTCACAAATTGCAACCAATGCCAGATCAATTGTTCGTTTTAAAACTGAGACTGATACATTTTTTGTAAACCCTATATGTGGGGCAAAGGTGGTCACTGTGGAGTTAGGTCACAGATCAGCCGTGATCCCATTTAAAGATGGAACAGGCTCAAGAAGCTAAACTGCCGACTCTGATATTGTGACAAAAGGTGAACACACAATGCTCAAATAGATTAGCAAATCATAAGCTCAAAGTCTTTAATATCTTGCTTTAATCGGTGCTTTAATACTGGAATGGGAATGCTTGGGGTTCTTACTAGCAACATCAAACAAACTGGGCTGTATGCTATAGATTATGGTCCATCAGATGACTCAATTTTTCAGCTGAAGAAATCATGTTTTTCATGCTTCCGCATATATTCTGCAAATTAATCGATCTCCCTTTTCAGCCTTGACACGCTATACTCACATTAGGAGTCAGCTTTGATTTTTCACCATAAAACGAGACATTTTATTTATTGGTGCTGTACAACTGGGCACAAGGGGCCAAAACAAGGCAACACGGGGTGTGTTGTGACGGTGAGTGAAAATTTAAGACACACCCATACAGAGCAGGCCCTCACTCCACAGTATAAATATTTCCCACTTTCTCTGTCTTTAGCTTTGACAAAGGGTCATCTCGACTCGAAACGTTAGCTCCTTTCCCTACAGATGCTGCCAGACCTGCTGAGAGTTTCTTTTTTAAAAATAATATTTTATTAAGGTATTTGAAATTTTTTATAACAGTAACAAAAACAATGACATCAACATGGTAAAATAAACATTTCCCCCCCAGCCCAATCTTCACACACCTCAACCATACAACAACAATCCCCCCCCCTTTGGAATACTGCATCTGCTGACATTTTAATTTTCCCTGAGAAAGACGACGAACGGCTGCCACCTCCGGGTGAACCCTAACATTGACCCTCTTAAGGCAAACTTTATTTTCTCGAGACTGAGAAACCTAGCCATGTCACTAACCCAGGTCTCTACACTCGGGGACTTTGAGTCCCTCCACATTAATAAGATCCGTCTCCGGGCTACCAGAGAGGCAAAGGCCAGGACGTCGGCCTCTTTCGCCCCTTGAACTCCCGGATTTCCGACATTCCAAAGATCGCTACCTCCGGACCTGGCACCACCCGTGTTTTTAGCACCGTGGACATTGCCTCAGCAAAATCCTGCCAAAACCCTCTAAGCTTCGGGCATGCCCAAAACATGTGGACATGATTTGCTGGGCTTCCCGCGCACCTCGCACACCTATCCTCTACCCCGAAAAACTTGCTCATCCTAGCCACTGTCATGTGTGCCCGGTGGACTGCCTTAAATTGTATCAGGCTAAGCCTGGCACATGATGAGGATGTATTAACCCTGCTTAGGGCATCCGCCCATAGACCCGCCTCTCTCTCTCCTCCTAGCTCGTCCTCCCACTTGCCCTTAAGCTCCTCCACCGGAGTTTCCTCCGCCTCCGAACGCTCCTGGTAAATATCCGATACCTTCCCCTCTCCCGCCCAGGTACTGGAAACTACTCTATCTCCCGTGGCGGCAGCAACGGAAAGGTCGGCACCTGTTTTCTCAGGAAGTCGCACACTTGCAAATACCTACAACCATTCCCTGCTGGCAATTTAAATTTATCCTCCAAAGCTTTCAAGCTGGGAAAGCTCCCATCTGTAAATAAATCCCCCATCCTTCTAATTCCTGCCCTCTGCCAACTCCGGAACCGCCATCTAGCCTACCCGGTACAAACCTGTGGTTGTTATAAATCGGGGTCCAAATCGATGCTTCCTCCACTCTCTTATATCTCCTCCACAGCCCCCAGATCCTCAGAGCCGCCACTACCACAGGACTTGTGGAGTATTGGGCCGGGGAGAACGGCAAAGGTGCCGTTACCAATGCTCCCAGACTGGTGTCATTACATGACGCCGCCTCCATCCGCTCCCATGCCGACCCCTCTCCCACTGCCCACATGGCTATATTAGCCGCCCAGTAGTAATTGCAGAAGTTCGGCAGCGCCAACCCTCCCTCCTACCGACTGCGCTCCAGCAACATTTTCTTCACTCGCGGGGTTTTACCTGCCCACACAAAGCCCAAAATAATCTTATTCACCCGCTTGAAAAAGGCCTGAGGGATGAAGATGGGGAGGCACTGAAAGACAAACAGAAATCTGGCGAGGACCGTCATTTTCACGGTCTGTACCCTCCCGCCAGTGATAGCGGGAGCATGTCCCATCTCTTAAAGTCCCCTTCCATTTGTTCTACCAACCGGAATAGGTTTAACTTGTGCAGTACCTCCCATTTCCGGGCCACCTGGATTCCCAGATATCGAAAGCTCTTCCCTACCATTCTAAGCGGCAGTTCTCCCAGTTTCTTCTCCTGCCCTCTTGCCTGGATCGCAAACATCTCGCTTTTCCCCATGTTCAATTTATACCCCGAAAAATTGCCAAATACCCCCAAGATTCGGATTACTTCCCCCATTCCATCCTATGGGTCCGAAATGTACAAGAGCAGGTTATTTGTGTAGAGCGAGACCCGGTGCTCCACCACCCCCCCACCCCCTCCGAACCAGCCCTTTCCAGTTCCTAGAGGCTCTTAACGCCATGGCCAATGGCTCTATGGCCAGAGCAAACAGTAACGGGGAGAGGGGTCACCCTTGCCTCATCCCTCGGTGTAGTTCAAAATACCCCAACCTCAGCCGGTTCGTATGCACACTTGCTACAGGTGCCTGATAGAGCAACCGCACCCAGTGAATAAAGCCCTCACCAAACCCAAATCTTCCCAGCCCCTCCCACAGGTAATTCCCCTCCACACAATCAAAAGCCTTCTCCGCATCCATCGCTACCACCACCTCCGCCTCCTCTCCTTCTGAGGGCATCATAATAACATTTAGAAGCCTTCGAACATTGGCCTTGAGTTGCCTGCCCTTAACAAATTCCATCTGGTCTTCCCCTATCACCCCCAGGACACAGTCCTCTATCCTTGTGACCAGTATCTTAGCCAGCAGTTTGGCATCCCCATTCAGTAGAGAACTTGGCCTGTATGACCCGCATTGCTCCGAATCCTTCTCCCGTTTCAAGATCAATGAAATTGAGGCCTGCGACATTGTTGGGGGGAGGACTCCCTTCTCTCTTGCTTCGTTAAATGTCCTCACCAGCAGTTGGGCTCAATATCTCTGAAAACGTCTTTAGAATTCCACCGGGTAGCCGTCAGGCCCTGGGGCCTTGCCCGACTGCATGCCCTCCAGCCCATTGATTATTTCCTCAATCTCAATTGGGGCTCGCAGCCCCTCCACCAGGTCCTCCTCCACCCTCGGGAACCTCAACTGATCCAGAAATTGCCTCATCCCCTCCACCCCAACCGGGGGTTCCGACTCATATAATTTGCTATAAAAGTCCTTAAACACCTCGTTCAGCCCTGCTGGGTCCAGAACAGTATTACCGTCTCTACTCTTTACTTTACCGGTCTCCCTGGCCACTTCTCTTTTCCTGAGCTGGTGCGCCAACATTCTGCTTGCCTTTTCCCCGTACTCATAGATCGCCCCCGCCCCCCTTGCCTTCCTCAACTGTTCCACTGCTTTCTCTGTGGACAACAGCCCAAACTCCACCTGTAACCTCCGCCGCTCCCTCAGTAGCCCCGCGTCCGGGGCCTCCGAGTATCTCCTGTCCACCTGGAGTATCTCCTCCACTAATCTATCCCTCTCAGCCCATTGCACCTTTTCTCTGTGGGCCCGTATTGAGATTAATTCCCCTCTGACTACTGCCTTCAAAGCTCCCAGACCGTCGCTGCAGAGACCTCCCCCGTATCATTTGTTTCCAGGTAGTTCTGGCTGGACTTGTTAACCCACCTACAGACTGCCTCGTCTGCTAGCAAGCCCACATCCAGTCTCCACAGCGGGCGTTGCCCTCTCTCCACACTAATCCGTAGATCCACCCAGTGCGGGGCATGATTCAACACTGCAATTGCCGAATACGCAGTATCCACCACCTTCGGTATTAGCGCCCTGCTCAGAACAAAAAAGTCGATGTGAGAGTATACCTTGTGGACATGTGGAAAAAAAGGAAAACTTCTTAATCCTCAGCCGTGCAAACCTCCATGGGTCTATTCCCCCCATCTGTTCCATAAAACCCTTCAATTCCTTTGCCGCAGCTGGCCTCCTCCCTGTCCTGGATTTTGACCGGTCCAATTCTGGACCAATTTGTGTTGAAGTCTCCTCCCATGATCAGGTTATGTGACGCTAAGTCTGGGATCTTACCTAACACCTGCCTCATAAATTCCACGTTGTCCCAATTCGGAGCGTATATGTTCACAAATACCACTGGCACCCACTCCAGCTTCCCACTCACCATTATGTACCTACCCCCCTTGTCTGACACGATTCTCCCTGCCTCGAATGCCACTCGTTTGCTAATCAAGATCGCTACACCCCTGGTCTTTGAGTCCAGTCCTGAGTGGAACACTTAGCTAACCCACCCCTTCCACAATGTCATCTGGTCTGTAACCTTTAGGTGCGTCTCTTGTAGCATTGCCATGTCCGCCTTCAATTCCCTGAAATGCGCAAACACGCGAGTCCTCCATTCAGCCCTTTCACGTTCCATGTGATCAGCCTGGACGGGGGGCTTCCAACCCCCCCCCCCGCCGACTAGCTATCACCCTTTTTAGGCCTCTGCCTCCTCGAGTCCCCACTCGCGCTATCGCCGTTCCCGACCTCCCATTTGTCCCCTAGTAACAGCTCCCCCCCCCACCCTCCCTCAACCCCTAGCAACAGCACTAAAAACCCAATCCCCCAAGTCAAGCTCCAGCTTAACAGCTGTCCAACGCCCACTGTGCTTCCGAGAGTCAGCTGACCCATGCTGACTCGATAGCTCCCGCCCCTGGCACCAAGCAGTCTGTCTCCCTATTGTACTCTCCTCTCCCCCCCCCCGCACATGAATAAACATTTTAAAAGCATCACGTTCCCCAGTAAACAAACAACAGAAAAACAAACAGTGAAGAAACAATCACTTTAGAAAAATAGTCACCCAAAAAACAGAACTAAATTCAAAGCCCATCCCCCCCTCTAACAAGGTCCCTGCAAGACAGATCAACCTTTAACCATCCACACAGCCCATTATTTCACATAGAGCTACTTAAATTTTTACAATCCAGCACCACAAATCGCTGCCACAGAACTTCTCCAAGGCATAAGTGTCTTTTAATTCGCCTCCAGCTTAATTTCTTTAATAAAGGTCCATACTTGGTATGGCGTTACAAAGTAGAAGTCCCGTTCCTCATGTGTGACCCACAGATGTGCTGGGTACAGCATCCCGAACTTCACCCCCTTCTTAAAGAGGGTCGTTTTTGCCCGATTGAACCCAGCTCGCCTCTTGGCCGAATCCGCTCCCAGGTCCTGATAAATGTGCAACTCACTGTTCTCCCACTTGCTGCTCCGTTCTTTCTTGGCCCACCGCAAAACGCGTTCCTTGTCCATGAAACAGTGAAAACGTACCACCATGGCCTTCGGCGGTTCATTCGCTCTGGGCTTCCTCGCGAGGGCTCTGTGAGCTTTGTCCAATTCCAGGGGCCGAGGGAACGCCCCAGCCCCCATCAACTTCTCCAACATATCCATCACACAGGCCCTCGCATCCAATCCCTTACTGCCTTCAGGGAGGCCAACAATTCTGAGATTCTGCCTCCTGGACCTATTCTCCAGGTCCTCCAGCTTCTCCTGCATTCTTTTCTGGCGGGCATTCATCATTCCCACCTTGCTTTCCAGCACGGTTGTATACTCCTCGTGCTCGGACAACTTTTGTTCGACCTCCTGGATCGCTCTCCCGTGGGTTTCATGATTCTGAACCACTTGATCAATCGAAACCTTAATCGGGTCCAGCGTGTCCTTCTTCAGCTTGGTGAACCAATCCTCGAAAAACTTCACCAGCTGCTCCGTCGACCGCTGTGCCGTCTCCCCGCGGCCCTCGCTCTCCACCATGCTGTCCCGTGTTACCAGCTCTGCTTGCGTCTCCCTTATAGGACTTTGTCGTCTCACACAGCCACTTCTGGTCCAATTCTCCATACACCGGAGGGGGATTTCTCCTTACTGTCTCACTCTTCACTGATTTATCCCATAAAATCCGGAAAAAAACCAGGGGGAAGAAGGTCCAAAAGTCCGTTATGGGTGGGAGCTATCAAATGTGCGACCTACCCATCCATGGCCGCTTCTAGAAGTCCCTGCTGAGAGTTTCAAGCACTTTCTTTTTGGTTTCAGATTCCAGCTTCCGCAGTAATTTGCTTTCATCCAGAGCAGGCCCTGCATGGTGCAAGACAAAGATGAGGACCACCCAGACCGCCGGTGCATTTTTATACTTGGCATATAAGTTGACTCCCGTTTCTGGAGGGATTTTTCGAGGTTTCAAAGGTCGACTTATACGCCAACATCTTTGGTAATTTCCAGATTTGTGTTTCCATTTTTGGAACAATCATGTTAGCAGCTGCTACTGTTTCTCATGCTCACTAAGATTGGAGAAGACTTATAGACACAAGTGACCTTAATTCCTCTTTCAGTTCCTTAAAAACAGTCCACGGGTTTGGCCTTTATCAGAGCCAGTCACTTTTAAAAAGTTGCTCAAATTTCTTTCTAATCATAGTGGCAATTTATTCTGTGTTCAAAATATACTGAAATCATACTTCTCTCAAACAGTTACTGTTTTGCTAAACATTAATCGCAGAGAAACTGTATCATCCCCCCCCCCCTCCAAATTGCTTGGCATATTGGTATTAAGGATAACACCAAAGCTGCTCTTGTGATTGCAAATAATAAATTACTAAAAGTTCATCTGCCCTGCTCTCCCGCCATTAGTTTTCCTTTGCTCATTCTTTATAGGTTAATTTATCCCTCCATACTTCATCTGTTACTGTGAGATGTTTAATGCATACTTTATATGTCCTTGTCAATGCTTCTCTGCTTTTCTCAACTCTCTGTTCAACCAAATAAGTAAATCCTTTTGTCTCTTTGGTTGACACTTTTTGGATATTTGGTAATTTTGTTTTCCTTCATCAAATAGATTTGGAAATGTGTTGCATTGAAGTGTTGTGATTTAAAACAAAGCAAATTTGCGCAGGAGCAGAGGACTTAGGAGGAGTAGGCCATACATACCGCCGTGCCTGTTTCAAAGCGATCATGGCTGATCTGGCTGTGCTCTCAACTTTACTTTGCAATTTCCCCCCCTCCCCAACCCCCCACACTCTTGTCTATCAAAAATCTGTCTAACTCTGCCTCCAATAAATGTGGTGCCGCAGTTTTCTGGGGAAGAGAATTCCACATATTAACGACTCAGAAAGAATTCCTCCCATCTCTATCTTAAAAGGTCATCCTCTTTTTCTTAAACTGTGTCCTTTGGTTCGAAGCTCTCCCGCAAGTGGAAAGATCCTCCCAGTAACTACCATAGCAAATTCCTGAAATAAGGACAGAAAATGATGGAAAACCTCAGCAGATCCTGCAGCATCAGTAGACAGAGAAACAGAATAAACATTTTGAGAGCTCTGAACAGGGGTCATAGGGACTCAAAAGTCGGGATTCTCCCTTCTGGGGACTAAGTCCCCGCGCCGGCGGGAGAACCGGCAGCAACCACTCTGGCGTCAACAGCTCCCGAAAGTGCGGAATTCTCCGCACTTCCATGGGCTAGGTGGACGGCGGAGGGGTTGGCGCCGCTCCAACAGGCGCCGAAGGGACTGCGCGAGCTCGTGCATGCGCCAAAGAGCCGGCGTGATCTCGTGCATGCGCGGAACCGCCGGCGCGTTTGCCGCATGCGCGGGGGGTTCTCTTCGCCGTGCAGGCCATGGCGGAGCCCTACAGGGGCCGGCGCGGAAAGGAGGAGTGCCCCATGGCACAGGCCCGCCCGCAGATCGGTGGGCCCCAATCACGGGCCAGTCCACCGTGGGGCCCCCCCCCCTGGGGTCGGATCCTCCCCGCGCCCCCCCCCCCCCCCCCCCCCCCGAGGACCGCCCCAGCTGACTTACCTGGCTGGTCCCGCCGTGTGGGACCATGCGTAACCCACGCCTACGGGGCTGGCCAAAGACGGACGGCCACTTGGCCCATCGGGGCCTGGAGAATTGCCGGGGGGGTGCGCTGCCAACGGCCCCCGACCAACGTGGCGGGAATCCCGCCCCCGCCTGGAAAACAGCACCGGAGAATACGGCAGTTGGGCGTCAGGGCAGGATTCGAACCGTCCCCCGGGGATTCTCCGACCCGGCGGGGGGGGGGTTGGAGAATCCCATCTAAAACGTTCGCTCTGTTTCGCTCTCCACAGATGCTACCAGACCTACTGAGGCTTTCCAGCATTTTCTGTTTTTATTTCAGATTTTCAATAGCTGCAGTATTTTGCTTTTATTGTAGAGTCTCCTCAGGATTTCCTATGTTTCAATAAGATCCCCTTTCACTTGTCTAAACTCCAAAATGAAGAGAGCAGAATTTGATGTGTTGTATTAAAATGGGTTGAGCCAACCATCTTAAACGTTGCCAGCCCTGAATTAAACAACTTATCTTCTTTCTAAATGTCTAACTGAGCAACATGTATTGGTGGTGGGGATAATTCTATCATATCAGTTGAGCACAAAGTGTCTGCTAGGTACATTAGCCTGAGAAGAGAGAAGATAGTCAGTTTGCTTGACAGAATCACAGTTGAATCCTGAGAGGGGATAAAGTCCTGGCTGTGTTCTCTCACTTAGAGTACAAGTGAAAAGATGCACGCAAGTGAATTAGCTCGTCCGAGAGCTTGAAGGTAAAATATAGGTGGCAAAGATTTTGAAATTAAATGCCCTGTCTTGAGAAAGACAATGTCAAAATGGGACAAAACAAAACATAAAATTGACAGAGTTTGTCACTTATTTTCAATATGCAAAGGGAGGTGCCATACGTGAAGCCTTAGCGAGTTGTTTCAGCGCATATTCTAGTGTATCCTGTTAGGAATAGTGGCACAGATTAATGTTACTGAAAGGCCCAGACTAAGATTCTGAAATGAAATGAAAATGAAAATCGATTATTGTCACAAGTAAGCTTCAAATGAAGTTACGGTGAAAAGCCCCTAGTCGCCACATTCCGGCGCCTGTTCGGGGAGGCTGGTACGGGAATTGAACTGTGCTGCTGGCCTGCCTTGGTCTGCTTTCAAAGCCAGTGAGTTAGCCCTGTGCTAAACAGCCCCTATTCTGAACGTGTTTTGATAGGGTAGACACTGAGAGGTTGCTTCCATTGGCTGGGGAATTCAGAACAAGAAGGCAGTGCCTCAGCATAAGGGGTCAATCATTGAGGAGTGAGATGAGGATATATTGCTTCTCTCAGGGGATAGTTTAGAATTTTTTTAACTGAAAGTACCCAATTCATTTTATTTTCCAATTAAGGGGCAATTTAGTGTGGCCAATCCACCTACCCTGTACATCTTTGAATTGTGGGGGTGAGACCCATGCAGACACAGGGAGAATGTGCAAACTCCACACGGACAGTGACCCGGGGCTAGGATCGGACCCGTGTCCTCGGCGCTGTGAGGTAGCAGTGCTAACCACTGCGCCACTGTGCCAGTCCAGAATAATTTAGAGTTGTCTACTCTAAATGATTGTGGATGCTCCTCATTGAGTGTTTCCAAGTTAGATCGATAGATTTTTGATCTCTCAGGGAATAAAGGTAAACTGGGAGAGGGCAGGATGGTGGAAATGCAGGTAGATCAGTCATGCTGGGTATGGAATGGTGAAAGGCTCAAGGGGAAAACGGTCATCTCCTGCTCCTGTTTCTTATGTTTCCATTCAACTCCCACAAATGCAGCTGGGAAAATTTAAATTCTATTACTTAATAAATCTGGAGTTAAAACTAATCCCATTAACAATGACAATGAAACTACTGGATTGTAGTAAAAACTAAACTGGCTCACTAATGTCCTGCAGGGAAGGAAATACGCTGTCCTTACCCGGTCTAGACAATACGTGACTCCAGATCCACAGCAATGTGATTGACTTTTAACTGTCCTCTGAAATGATCTAACAAGACACTCAGCTGCATCAAGCTACTACAGAAAAGTCAAAGAATAAAACAGGACAGACCAACTGGCATCGACTCAAGCCCCAGAAACAACAAAGGCACACTTTGCCCAGTTAACCCCGAGGCCTCCAGTTCCTCCTCATGATCATCTGGGGACCTGAGGTAAAGTTTGGAGTGCCACCCTACAGCCCAGTCAAGCAACAGCCTGACACAGTCATGCTCACCAAATCATACCTTGTAGCCAATGGCCCCGGACTCCCGTATTACAATCCCTGGCCTTGTCCTGTTCTACCAGAAGAACAGACCCATCAAAGGTAGAGGCACAGTGGTATAAAGTTGGGAGGGCGTTGTCCTGGAGCATTGGGCACGATTTACCAACCTTGTCGTGCTCGACTTGGTGAAACAACAAGGCCTGTGACCCACGCGAGAGGCCACCTCTGAGGAGGAGGATGGAGGCGTTAGATCAGGAGGGGCTGGGGGACGAGCCCAAGGAGGACACACAGGATCAGCCAGAGGATGGAGGACAGGCGGCAGTGGCGAGCGTCCAACATCCCAGAGGGCCAGGGAGAACCTCATCCTCGCCCGCTTCACATTGGACGTGGATTTGTCTGCCATCTTACCCCCATCCTGTACCACCCTCCCGAGGTCTGTGTGACATCACCCCAGGGTGACGGAGCTGTGTCAGCAGTGTCAGCGGGTCACTGTCGAAGGCAGGGAGGGTGATGATAACCCGCTGTGAGCTGAACGAGTTCCTCAATCTATGCCTAAATCTGACTCCTGTTTGTCTGCTGAGCTCGCTCGCACCCATCACCTGCACGTGGTGTATCTGGGGGGTAGTAAGGGAAATCCGAGACCACCATGTCCATGGGGCTGGGGGTAGGGGGGGGGGGGGGGGAAGAGGGGGCGGGGGGAGAGATCTGAGGTCAGAACACATTGCGGGAGAAAGTGCCAAAGGCGTCTCATTTCTCGGGTGCATTGTGCTTTACTGCTATACATCTGTGTCCGCAACTGCACCTAGCCCCTGATGGTACCAGCCCCCTTCCCTACCACTCCCAGCACCTACCCCTCAGATCCCTACCCTACACCCCCCCCACCCCCCCCTCTCCGGTGCCCTCTGTGATTCTCAACCTGCTTAGCCTTCTGTCTTCTACCACACGTCTAGGTTTGTCCCCAGGATGCACATCAGAGGTGGAGGCGGCCTGCTGCTAACAACATCTTTTGGCTTTTGATGTTCCTGGTGGGCATCATCTGGGAGCCCTGGTCCGGAGGGTGCCAGCTCACTTGCTGGCAGCACATGACTCGCTGTGCCACCTTGTTCTGGGGGCTGACCCCGAAACGCACCATTGTCAGGGGGAGGGAACTCGGGGGAGCTGATGGCTGCCGTCGCTACTCCATAGGGTGGCTCCAGGTTGGCAGCCAGCGGCCCCTCCTCCTGGTCAGTGCCCGTCGGGCCCTGGGAGTCACCTCGGGATGGAAGGGCAGCTGGATTGAGCCCGGGCTGCCCCTGCGCCGTCTGGCTCTGCCAGCCCTGGCGGTTCCCTTATGTCTGCGCCATGGTGTCGACGGCCTTGGCAATTCTCCTCAGTGACTGGGCCATGCTCTGCGGTACCTCAACAATATCCACCTGTGACCGCAACTCGTCCCCCAGCGAATGCGACGCACTCAGGAGCACCTAGGTAATGCCCAGGTGAGCCTGGAACATGCTCTGCTGCGCCTCAGACAGGCCCGCCTGGGACTGCGACACATCTCCCAGTGAGTTCGACATGCTACCGAAGCCCTCAGCCATGGCCGTCACTGACTGAGCCACGCCTTGGGCACTTCCATTCATGCTGCCGAAGTGGTGCACCAGGCTCCCACCTCCCACCGAGGTGTGTGTCTCTGCTCTGGTGGAAAGTGGGGATGACAGCTTTCCTACGAATATGAGCTTCCCTCTGAAATGTTCTCTTGGGGGGTGGGGGTGGGGGTGCGGGGGGAATCACCCCGGATGGGCCGACACCATCGGATGAAGGTCCTGCGGGAGAATGAACACGGGTTCAGTGGGAGGGAAGGATAATTCGGTCTGGCATTATCAACTCACATGTGAAACGTTATCTGGATATGTTCGGTGGATCCTGACCTCTGCACCTTACATCAACCTCCATATCGGTGACCGGTCTGACCTCGGCCTCCCTTGTGACCTCAGCTCCCGTTCCTCATAGGGAGTGAGGACTCTGATATCTGGCATCCCGCCGCCCGTCTGGGCCCTCTCCCATCTGCTGTGGGCCAACTTCTCCTGCGTGGACACAGAGAGGGGATTGTGAGTCTCACGCTTTGTTTATCGCGGGAAGGGGGGGATTGGGGAGGGGGCTGGCATGGGCAGCACTGATGGACATTGGTGGGCCAAGCAAGGAATGGTGCTGGGTGGGGGTGATGCCAGGTGCATTGTCGTTGGGTGGCGGGGGGGGGTGGGCAGTGGTGGCGGGTGGGGCTGGTGCCAGGGGGCCTGTGCCAACCTACACGTGCAGCTCGGTGGAGGTAATTGATCTTCTTACAGCATTGGATGCCAGTCCTGGTTAATAGTGTTGTGGATCTCACCCAAAAAAGATGGCAAGAACTAGCCCACCAGACTCACTAATAATAATAATAATAATAATAATAATAATAATAATAATAATAATAATAATAATAATAATAATAATAATAATCGCTAATTGTCACAAGTACGCTTCAATGAATTTACTGTGAAAAGCCCCTAGTGGTCACATTCCGGCGCCTGTTCGGGGAGGCCGGTACGGGAATTGAACCCGCGCTGCTGGCATTGTTCTGCATTAAAAGCCAGCTGTTTAGCCCTCTGTGCTAAACCAGCCCCTGATACTTGGCGCACCATGCTCCGGAAAAATTTCTGAGTGTGGTAGCGAATGGGAATTGCTGTGGGCTTCCTGGCGCTTGGCCCAGCGAGGCCGGCAAAGCTATTCAACATTAATTGGCCCACTTAACAAGGCCTCACAGGCTTCTCACCCTAAATAAAGGCTCGCCAGCTGATTCTCTGGGACCACGCTCGCCAGCCCTCCGCTAACAAGATCGAGCAGCACTTGCTCAGCCAATCCCAGTCAGCTTGCAACAATGGCACCGAGGAGACCGGCCCCAAGATTTTGGGGACGCTGACCTGGGGAGGCTCCTAGACACATTTAAGGCCAGGAGGGATGTCCTATTCCCCCGAGGGTCCCAGAGGGTCAGTCACAGGGCATGAGAGCTTGGGGAGTGTGACCAGGTTGACTCACAACTATCTTCAGCCAAAAGTGCCAAGTGGATGATCCATCTCGGTCTCCTCCGGAGGCCCCAGCATCACAGATGTCAGTCTTCAGCCAATACCATTCACTCCACGTGATATCAAGAAACGGCTGAAGGCACTGGATACTGCAAAGGTTATGGACCTAACAATATTCCAGAAATAGTACTGAAGACTTGTGTTCCAGAACTTACCGTGTCCCAAGTCAAGCTGTTCCAGTACAGCTACAACACTGGTATCTACCCGGCAATGTGGAAAATTGCCCAGGTATGTCCTGTACACAAAAAGCAGGACAAATCCAACCCGGCCATTTACCGCCCTATCAGTCTACTCTTAATCATCAGCAAAATTAAGGAAGGAGTCATCAACCGTGTTATCAAGTGTCACTTGCTTAGTAATAACCTGCTCACTGACGCTCAGTTTGGGTTCCACCAGGGTCACTCAGCTCCTGACCTCATTACAGCCTTGGTTCAAACAGGGACAAAAGAGCTGAACTCCAGAGATGCGAATGATTGCCCTTGACATCAAGGCAGCTTTTGAGTGAGAATGGCATCAAGGCGTCAATGGGAATTGGGGGGAAACACTTCACTGGTTGGAGTAACACCAGGCACAAAGGAAGATGGTTCTAGTGGTTGAATAGTAGTTTCTAGTGGCACTAAATACAGTAAAGGCTGTGGGCCATGACAACATCCTAAGGGGAAAATATGGTGTTGTGGTATTATCACTGGACCAGTAATTGAGAGACCCAGGGTAATGCTCTGGGGTCCTGGGTTTGAATCACACCATGGCAGATGGTGAAATTATAATTCAATAAAAAAATCTGGAATTAAAAGTCTAATGATAGCCGTGAAACCATTGTCGATTTTTGTAAAAACCCTTCACTTCTGCCCTTTTGGAAAGGAAATCCGACATCCTTACCTGGTCTGACCTATGTGTAACTCATGTGGTCGACTCCTTACGGCCCCACAAGGGCTATTGGAGATGGGCAATAAATGCAATCAATGTTTAAAATATGTGTTCAAGAACTAGCCCTTGCCAAACTATTTCAGTAACTGTACACAACACTGCCATTTTCCAGACAGTGTGGAAAATTGCTCAGGTGTGTTCTGTCCATAAAAAAACAGGACAAATCCAATCTAGCCAATTATTGCCCCATCAGTCTATTCTCAATCATCAACAAAGTGATGGAAGGTATCATTGACAATGCTATTGAGAACTTACGTTGCAACAACCTGCTCACTGATGCTCAGTTTGAGTTCTGCCAGGGTCACTCAGCTCCTGACCTCATTACAACCTTGGTCCAAACACGGGCAAAAGAGCTGAACTCCAGGAGTGAGGTAGCAGTGACTGCTCTTGACATGGCATCAATGAGCCTTGGCAAAACTGGAGTCAAAGGGGATCAAGGAGAAAACTCTCCATAAGATTGGAGTCATATCTAGCACAAATGAAGCTAGTTATGGTCATGGTTGTTGGAGACTCATCTCAGCCTGAGAACATCACTGAAGGTGTTCTTCAGGGTAGTGTCCTCGACCCAAGCATCTTCAGCTACTCCATCAATGATGTTCTCTGCATCATAAGGTCAGAAGTGGGACTGTTCGCTGATGATTGAACAATGCACTGAGCTACTGAAGCAATTCATATGCACGTGCAGCAATACCTGGATAACATTCAGACCTGGCCTGCTAAGTGGCAAATAACCTTTGTGTTGCCCAAGTGTCAAGCAATGACCATTGCCAAAAAGAGAATCTAACCGTCTCCCCTGAACATTCAATGGCAATACCATTGCTGAATCTCTTCCCATCAACATTTTATTGTCTTGCCTGGATGCATGAACTGCTGGCTGCGACAGCATTTATTTCCCATTCCTCATTGCACTTAAACCGAGGGACATTTCAATGGGCATTTATGAGCTAACCACATTGCTGTGGATCTGGAGTCACATGTAGGCCATGCCAGCTGAGGACAGCAGATTTCCTTTCTAAAGCACATTAGTGACCAGACGTTTTTTTAATGACAATTGGCAATAGTTTCTTGGTCATCATTTGACTTTTAATTCCAGATTTATTTTTCTCCATCTGCCATGGCAGGATTCGAACCCGGGTCCCCAGAGCATTAACCAGAATCTCTAGATTATTAGTCCAGTGGCGATACCACTAGACCACCCCTCCCATACTGGGCATTACCATTGTGCAAAATTTAAATGACCTAGTCACATCAGAGCAGCTCAGATGCTGAGAATTCTGTGGCAAATAACTAATGTTCTGATTTCTCAAAGTCTGTCCATCATATAAAGGCACAAGTCAGAAGTGTAATGGAATACTCTCCATTTACCTGGATGACTGCAGCTCCAACAACACCCAAGAAACTCCACACCATCCAGGACAAAACAACCCAATTCATTGTTTCCCATACTTCACCCTCTACATTCACTCCCACCCCTCCCTGCATACTGTAGACACAGGCTTTACCATCTGTAAGAGGCACTGCAGAAACTCAGCTTGCCTCCATCGACAGCAGTTTCCAAACCAAACCTTCACCACTTACAAGAACAAGGGCGATAATCACATGGAAATGCTACCACCTGCAAGTGAAACATCATCCAAACTTGGAACTATATCATTGTTCTTTCACTGTCACTGGGTCAAAAACCTGGAACTCACTTGCTACCAGTGCTATGGTTGTACCTATTCCAGATAGCCTGCAGTGGTAAGAAGGCAGCATCTTTCTGAGGGCAATTATGGATGGGCAATAAATGTCGTCCTCGTCAGTGCTGTTCACATCGCATGGCATGCCATGGCACCATGGTTAGCACAGCTGCCTCGCCGTACCAGGAACCCATGTTTGATTCCGACCTTGGTGACTGCCTGCGTGGTGTTTGCACGTTTTCCCCGTGTCTGCGTGGGTGTCCTCCGGGTGCTCCGGTTTCCTCCCACAGTCCAAAGATGTGCAGGTTAAATGGACTGGTCATACTAAAATTGTCCTGAGTGTCTAAAGGCTAGGGGGGGCTTCGGGGATAGGGTGGGGGCATGAGTCAAAGTAGGGTGCTCTTTCAGTGGGTCAGTGCAGACTCGATGGGCCAAAGGCCTCCTTGTGCACTGTAGGGATTCTATGAAAGAATAAAAGTGCTGTGTCTGTTCACACATCTGCCATCTCATTTATTCCAAACATAAATTTTTCAGTAACATTAATTCAGGAATGTTATCCATGACCCATTTCAGACAGCCCTGACATGTAAGTTATCAGGAGGTAACTTACATATCAGGATGGAAGTTACTTCCTGATAAAAAACACAACTCCTGCATTTCACATTGATGTACGATCAATGACCACTAAAGCGAGGTTGTAGTCCAACTGAATGCTTTAATAAGCTAGATATATTTGCCCCAGCAGCTCAGGTACAGAATGAAGGCTGTTGGGGCGGCACATGCTCTTATACCCCGCCTAGCAGGGCGGAGCTACCATACATCTTGACCAATAGGAAGCATACAGTTTCTACCAATGGTGTTCCAGCATTACCAGGTACCGTAATACCTCTACTACCACATTCACCCCCTGTTAAAAAAGAGTCCGGCGGGGGGTGGTGGCCGGATACTACAAACATGGCAACGTGGTAGAATTAGTTATGGAGGTACCGTAATACCTCCGTACAGCGTTTTGTAACTATTTCCAATTCTTTTAAAAAATATATATTTTTATTCTCCTTTTTCACATTTTCTCCCGCATTTACACCCATCAACAATAAACAATAATCAGCAAGATATGTCAATCCCCATAATAACAACGATCCCATCCGCCCACCAACCCCCAAACATCAGCCCGCATGTTTACATAAACAAATGACAAAAAGGAATCAGGGATTACCCATAGTCATCCTTAATCTACACAGCCCCCCTCCCCCCACGCACCCCCCCAACTAATGTTCGATGTTATCCAGTTCTTGAAAGTGCATAATAAATAGTGCCCATGACTTGTAGAACCCCTCCGAGCTTCCCTTCAGTTCGAACTTAACCTTCTCAAGGGTCAAGTATTCCAACAGGTCCCCCCGCCACGCCAGGGCACTGGGTGGAGAGGCTGCTCTCCATCCCAGCAGGATCCGCCTTCGGGCGATCAACGAGGCGAAGGCTATGATATCTGCCTCCGCTCCCGTTTCCAACCCTGGCTGGTCCGACACCCCGAATATGGCCTCCTGGGGACCCGGGTCCAGTTTCACACGCACCACCTTGGAAATTACCCTAAACACCTCCTTCCAGTACTCCCCTAGCTTTGGACAGGACCAAAACATATGAACGTGATTCGCGGGCAACCCCCCCCGCCCGCACCCCCGCCCCGCAACGCTCACACACATTCTCTACTCCTTCAAAAAATCGGCTCATCCTCGCCCCTCGTGAGGTGCGCTCTATGTACCAACTATTTACAATTTATGATTTAAATTTACAATTTAAAATGAAGCAATCAGTCGATCAGGGGCCCTGGTCGTCCTCTGTGATCATCGGAGCCTCGGTGGTGACTCACGGTGGAGGCTTGGGCGTCTGTGACTCCAGGAGCGTGGCCTCGATCTCTGTGGCAGCTTCAACACCCCTAGACGGCGCTGGTGGGGAAAACGGTTGACCTGGGAAGGGAGCGCTGCGGGGTGCGTCGGTGGGTGGGGGGGCCTAGACGGGGCCGGCGGAAGGACCGATCCTCCTGTAAGGTGGAGGGGAGGGTAGGACTGGTGGCTGGGGTGTGCGTGGGGCTCCGGCGGGCGCCAAGTCTCGTAGGGAGACTGTATCTTGTCGGCCGTCGGGGTATGCCACGTAGGCGTACTGGAGGTTAGCATGGTGCAGATGGACCCTCTCGACCAACGGGTCCGACTTGTGCGCCCGCACGTGTTTTCGGAGCAGGATGGGTCCGGGAGCTGCCAGCCAGGTCGGGAGCGAAGTTCCAGAGGAGGACTTCCTGGGCAAGGCACGGAGACGTTCGTGAGGTGTCTGGTTGGTTGTGGTACAAAGCAGTGACCGGATGAAGTGGAGGGCATCTGGGAGGACTTCAGGCCAGCGGGAGACTGGGAGATTCCTGGCCCATAGGGCCAGTAGGACGGTCTTCCAGACCATTCCGTTCTCCCTCTCTACCTGTCCGTTACCCCGGGGGTTGTAACTGGTCGTCCTGCTCGAGGCGATGCCCTTGCTGAGCAGAAATTGACGCAGTTCGTCGCTCATAAAGGAGGACCCCCTATCACTGTGTATGTAGGCGGGAAACCCGAACAGTGCAAAAATGCTATGGAGGGCCTTGATGACGGTGGTTGCGGTCATGTCGGGGCAGGGGATGGCGAATGGGAACCGGGAGTACTCGTTAATCACGTTCAGGAAGTACGTGTTGCGGTCGGTGGAGGGGAGTGGGCCTTTGAAGTCCATGCTGAGGCGTTCAAAGGGACGGGAAGCCTTTATCAGGTGCGCTTTCTCTGGTCGGTAGAAGTGCGGTTTGCCCTCCGCGCAGATTTGGCAGGTCCCTGGTGGCTGTCCTGACCTCCTCGATGGAGTAGGGCAGGTTGCGAGTCTTGATAAAGTGGAAGAAGCGAGTGACCCCCGGGTGGCAGAGGTCCTCGTGGAGGGCTCGGAGGCGGTCCACTTGTACGGTGGCACATGTGCCGCGGGACACGACGTCAGAAGGCTTGTTTAGTTTCCCGGGACGATACAAGATCTCGTAGTTGGAGCTGGAGAGTTCGATCCTCCACCGCAAGATCTTATAATTTTTTATCTTGCACCGCTGTGCATTATCGAACATGAAAGCAACTGACCGTTGGTCAGTGAGGAGAGTGAATCTCCTGCCGGCCAGGTAATGCCTCCAGTGTCGCACAGCTTCTACTATGGCCTGGGCCTCCTTTTCGACTGAGGAATGGTGGATTTCGGAAGCATGGAGGGTACGTGAGAAGAAGGCCACGGGCCTGCCCGCTTGGTTGAGGGTGGCCGCCAGAGCTACGTCAGATGCGTCGCTCTCGACCTGGAAGGGGAGGGACTCGTCAATGGCGTGCATCGTGGCCTTTGCGATGTCTGCTTTGATGTGGCTGAAGGCCTGGCGGGCCTCTATTGACAGGGGAAAAGCTGTGGATTGGATCAGGGAACAGGCCTTGTCCGCATAGTTGGGGACCCACTGGGCGTAGTAACTGAAAAACCCTAGGCAGCACTTCAGGGCCTTGGAGCAGTGAGGGAGGGGGAACCCAATAAGGGGGCGCATGCGTTCAGGGTCGGGGCCTATAACTCCATTTCGCACTATGTAGCCGAGGATGGCTAGACGGTCGGTGCTAAACACGCATTTATCCTTGTTATACGTAAGGTTAAGGATCTTTGCGGTCTGGAGGAATTTTCGGAGGTTGGTGTCGTGGTCTTGCTGGTCGTGGCCGCAGATGGTGACATTATCGAGATACGGGAATGTTGCCTGTAAACCGTACCGGTCAACCATTCGGTCCATCTCGCGCTGGAAGACCGAGACCCCGTTGGTGACACCGAAGAGAACCCTTAAGAAGTGATAGAGCCGCCCATCTGCCTCAAAGGCAGTGTATCTGCGGTCACTCGTGCGGATGGGGAGCTGGTGGTAGGCAGGCTTAAGGTCCGCGTGGAGAAGACCTCATAATGCGCGATCCTGTTTACCAGGTCGGATATGCGGGGGAGAGTGTACGCGTCCAGCTGCGTAAACCTGTTGATGGTCTGACTGTAATCGATGGCCATCCTATGCATCTCCCCAGTCTTTACCACCACTACTTGAGCTCTCCAGGGACTGTTGCTAGCTTCAATGACTCCTTCCCGCAGTAGCCTTTGGATCTCTGACCTAATAAAGATCCGGTCCTCGGCACTGTACTGTCTGCTCCTGGTGGCGACGGGTTTGCAATCCGGGGTGAGGTTCGCAAACAGGGAAGGTGGGTCAACCTTAAGGGTCGTGAGGCCGCAGACAGTGAGGGGGGGTATAGGGCCGCCGAATTTGAAGGTTAGACTTTGGAGGTTACACTGGAAGTCTAAACCTAGGAGTGTAGCCGCGCAGAGGTGGGGAAGGACGTAGAGCCGGTAATTTTTGAACTCCCTTCCCTGGACTGTGAGGTTTGCTGCACAAAGCCCCTTTATCTCTACTGAGTGGGAACCGGAGCGGGCCAGGGAGATTTCTTGATTAACGGGGTGGACGAGGAGAGAACAGCGCCTTACCGTGTCGGTGTGTATGAAGCTCTCCGTGCTCCCAGAGTCGATTAGGCAGGACGTCTCGTGCCCGTTGATAAATACAGTCGTTGTAGCAGTTGAGTGTGTTCGAGGCCGGGACACGTCCAAAGTCACCGAGGCTAATCGCAGCAATTGAGTGTTCTCTTCGGGCAGTCTGTGTGGTCAGCCGAGATGGGGTCCTGGGGTTCATCCAAGATAGCGGCTCCCATTGGTCGCACATGGCTGGGGGTGCACAAAATAGCGGCGCCCATCCCTCTAACATGGCGTCCGCGGGACAAGATGGCAGCGCCCACTGGCCGCACGGGGACCGTGGAGAGGTTTGTGGTGGCTGTCCACATTCGCCGCCGGAGACCGCGGCAACCGCACGGGTCTGGCATACCACCACGAAATGGCCCTTTTTACCGCATCCCTTGCAGGTGGATGCGCGGGCCGGGCAGCGCTGGCGGGGGTGCTTGGCCTGCCCGCAAAAGTAGCAGCGGGGGCCCCAGGGTTGCCAGGCTGCCATGCAGCACAAGCTTGTGGGGGGATGGGGGATGTCTCGGGGTCGGCTGCAGAGGGGTTCCACGCTGCCCAGGGGGCTGCCGCGAGGCCAGGAACCTAAGCACGGGCGTTTCTGGAGGCCACATCCAGGGAGCCTGCAAGGGCCCGTGCCTCCGTGAGACCTAGAGTGTCTTTTTCTAGCAATCGCTGGCGGATTTGGGAGGATAGCATACCTGCCACGAAAGCGCCCCGGACCAAGAGTTCAGTGTGTTCACTCGCTGAAATTGCGGGCAGCTGCAGTTCCTCCCCAACACCAGGAGTGCACCGTAGAATTCTTCCAGTGATTCCCCAGGGATTTGTCGCCTCATTGCTAGCAGATGTCGGGCGTAGACCTGGTTTACCGGGCGAATATAATGTCCTTTTAGCAGCTCTATTGCTGCATGGAAGTCTTCCGCTTCCTCGATGAGGGGGTAAATTTCCGGGCTCACCCTCGAGTGCAGGACTTGCAATTTCTGTTCTCCCGTGGGTGTGTTTTCGGCCGTTCCGAGATATCCTTTAAAGCACGCCAGCCAGTGCTTGAAGATTGCCGCTGAGTTCGCCGCGTGGGGGCTGAGTTGCAGACACTCCGGCTTGATTCGGAGCTCCATCCTTTTTAAAACTAGCTTATTAAATTGATGCACGATCGATGACCACTAAAGCGAGGTTGTAGTCCAACTGAAGGCTTTAATAAGCTAGATTTTTCCCCCAGCAGCTCAGGTACAGAATGAAGGCTGCTGGGCGGCACGAGCTCTTATACCCCGCCTAGCAGGGCGGAGCTACCATACATCTTGACCAATAGGCAGCATACAGTTTCTACCAATGGTGTTCCAGCATTACCAGGTACCGTAATACCTCTACTACCACACACATATAACTTTATAACAGTTGCTTTCCTCTTGAACCAAAATCATTTGGGTGCTGCTTTCATCCTTCCACACATGAAAGGAAACGATGATCAAAAAATCAAAACTTCCACCATCAATTACCAAATGCCTTGAGTTATTTACATTCGCAAACTTTTCCTACAATTGAAACCAACACCGTGGCAAATGGGAACCACATTCATTCAGAGACAGAGCGAGAGAAAGAGAATTGACCCAGAGTCACATTAAACATTATAAATCTGAATAATTAGGATGAAAACGCTCCCCCAACGCAGACTGGGCTTTCTTGGCTTAACTGATTTCAGCCTGAGTGTTACAACTGCCATCTTCCTGGTGCTTAAAAGGCGGAATCAAAAACCAAAGAATTAAATTCAATAAAAATAACATTTATTAAATGACCTCAACTCGAGAGTGTGCAAGTGGATATTGAGAACAGGATTCGACTTGACTGTGATGCCTCACTCAATAAAATCCTTTCCAACTTTCTACATTCACACAGCCAAGGTATCTGGGTTCAGTTAATGTCAACTGAATCTTACCTCAGAACAGAAGGGGAGAAAATCTTTTGGAAATGAGTCAAATGCTTACCTTTGGCAGATGTGGTGAAAACAGTTGTGTGTTCTGCTGCCTCATTATCTTCTCCAGGAAGAGTGAATTGTGGTGCTCCTGCAGCCAAATTCTCATGTGATCCAGAGCTACTCCTTTTTCGCTCAGCTTTTGCCTTTTCACCTATTTCCTGCTGTGAAGATCCCACACTAGACGTTAAGTACCGGGGCCCATCATCAGAACAGGATGAATTAACAATGTCAAGGCATGATAGTCTTTCCTGACAGGAATATTGTGTTGGTGAAGCTGCATATGCTATTGACCGGCTGGTGCTCTCTGGTGAAGAATAAGAACTTGATACTTCACCAGACACAAATGGAGTCTGAAGAGCAGGTGTCTGCAGGATTAGAAAAGTCAGAACAAAGTTCCATTTATTCTCAAACATATTTTATCTAATTTTTTGAAGATATGAAACCAGTTTCCATTTATATATAACAATAGGTCTGCATTCCTCTTGCATTTCAAACCAGTCCAAAAGACTTCACCTATGTTAAAGTCGCTCTTATTAAACATTGCAGCCAGCAAAAGATTGGTTGGTGAATGACTAATAATCTGGCCAAATGGCAGTTGACCAAGACAGATGAACCCCTGTGTTTCTTTGAATCATGTAATGGCATATTTGGCAACCATCTATGGGAATAATATCTCATCTGAAGGATAGCACTTCCAATGTAAAGACAGTACTTACATTAAATACACTGACGCTAAGGCCGGGGTTCTACCCCAACCGGCGGGCGGGCCGTACCAGCACCAAAGAGTGGTGTGAACCACTCCGACGTCGGGCTGCCCGGAAGTTGCGGAATCCTCCGCACTTCCGGGGGCTAGGCCGGCGCTGGAGTGGTTGGTGCCACGCCAACCGTCGCTGGCCGGCGTGAATTGGCGCATGCGCGGGAGCACCGGTGTGTTCTGGCACATGCGCAGAACCGCTGGCGTGATCCCTGCGCAGGGGGTTTCTTCTCCGCGCCGGCCATGGCGGAGATTTGCAGAGGCCAGTGCGGAGGGAAAGAGTACTCCTACGGCACAGGCCCGCCTGCAAATCGGTGGGCCCCGATCGCGGGCCAGGCCACCGTGGGGGCCCCCCCCCCCTCGGGGCCGGATCCCCCACGCCCCCCCCCCCCCCCGAGGACTCCGCAGGCCACCGTCAGAACCTGCTCCTGCCGGTATGGACCTTGTGTATTTCACGCCGGCGGGACCAGCCGAAAACGGGCGGCCGCTCAGCCCATCGAGGCCCGGAGAATCGTCGGGGAGGCCACTGCCAACGGCCCCTGACTGGCGCGACGTGATCCCCGCCTCCGCCAAAAAACCGACGCCGGAGAATTCGGCAGCTGGCGAGGGAGCGGTGGGGTGGGATTCATGCCACCGCTGGCGATTCTCCGACCCGGCGGGGGGGTGGGGGGGGGGGGGTCGGAGAATCACGCCCTAAGTGTCCAAATGCTAGAGTAGAATTTGATCTAAGAACACTGGCTCAGTATACCTCTATAAAGCCTACAGTTTCTTCCCAAAATGTGCTTTACGTTGTGGTTGATGATTCATTATTAGACTCTTATGCCACCAACTCAGAGTTACGTACAAACATATGAATTAGGAACAGAGTAAGCCATTCAGCCCCTCAAGCCTGCTCCAACTTTGAATAAGATCATGGCAGATCTGATTGTAACTGCAAACCCTGCCCACCCGATAACATTTCACCCATTTGTTCATCAAAACTCTACCTTTCGCTGCCTTAAAAATATTCAAAGACTCTGTTTCCAGTGTCTTTTGAGGCAGTGAGGAGTCTTACAACACCAGGTTAAAGTCCAACAGGTTTGTTTAGAATCACTAGCTTTCGGAGCGCAGCACCTTCCTCAGGTGAATGAAGAGGTGGGTTTCAGAAACACCTCTGCATGACGTGCCAAATTATCAACATGGGTACCTCCATTACACGTGAGAACACCACCCACCAGGTACGTGGTACATACTCGTGCGACTCGGCCAACGTTGTCTACCTCATACGCTGTAGGAAAGGATGTCCCGAGGCGTGGTACATTGGCGAGACCATGCAGACGCTGCGACAACGGATGAACGGACATCGCGCGACAAACGGCAGGCAGGAATGTTCCCTTCCAGTCGGGGAACACTTCAGCAGTCAAGGGCATTCAGCCTCTGATCTTCGGATAAGCGTTCTCCAAAGTGGCCTTCAGGACGCGCGACAACGCAGAATCGGCGAGCAGAAACTGATAGCCAAGTCCCGTACACACGAGTACGGCCTCAACCGGGACCTTGGATTCATGTTGCATTACATTCACCCCCCACCACCTGGCCTGGGCTTGTGAAATCCTACCAACTGTCCTGGCTTGAGACAATTCACACCTCTTTAATCTGGGGTTATCCCTCTCTCCAGTTACTCCATCTGGACCTGTAAAGATTTAATTACCTGCAAAGATTTGCATTCAAAGTATCGTCTTGCATCTTTGACTTTGTGTTTCTGGAACCCACCTCTTCATTCACCTGAGGAAGGAGCTGCGCTCCAAAAGCTAGTGATTCGACACAAACCTGTTGGACTTTAACCTGGTGTTGTAAGACTTCTTACTGTGCTCACCCCAGTCCAACGCCGGCATCTCCACATCATGTCTTTTGAGAACGAGAGTTCCAGACACTCACGCCCCTCAAGAAAAAAACTAATCTCCTCATCTCTGTCTTAAATGAGAAACCCCTGAAATGAGAAACTCCCAGTCCTAGATTCTCTGACAAGAGGAAACATCGTCTCCACATCCACCCTCTCAAGACACCTCAGGATCTTCAACGTTTCGACCAACTTGCCCCTTACTCTTCTAAACGCCAGTGGATACAAACCTAAACTCTCCTACCTTTCCTCATAATGACACCTGCCCTTTTCTGGTATTAGTCTAGTAAACCTTATCTGAATTGTTTCCATCAGCATTTACATCTTTCCTAAATAAAGAGACCAATACTCCAGATGTGCTTTTCACCAATGCCATGTACAACTGAAGCATTACCTCCCTACTTTTGTAATCAATTCCCCTCACGAGAAATATTAACATTCTATTAGCTTTGCTAATTACTTGCTGTACCTGTACTTGTGCCTTTTGCGATTCATGCACTAGGACACCCAGATCCCTCTGCACCTCAGAGCTCTGCAATCTCTTATCATTTAGATAATAAGCTTCTTTTTTATTCTTCCTGCCAAAATTAACAATTTCACACTTGCTCAAATTATACTCCATGGGCGGGATTCTCTCAGCCTAGGCTGGGCCGGATTTGCGCCAAGCCGCCCCGATGCCGGTCCGCTGATTCTCCGGAGAGCGGAGAATCGGCGCCATTGGCACCGGCGCGGTCGGGGGCCGCTCTACGCAGACCCCCCGGCGATTCTCCACCCGGGATGGGCCGAACGGCTCCCCAAAAATAGCGAAGTCCGTCGGCGCCATTCACACCTGCTCTTACCCGGTGGGGCCGTGGCGTGCATGCATCCTGGGCGGCCTGGTTGGGGGGGGGGGGCTAGGGGGATCCGACCCCGGGGTGGGGGCCCTCTGCTGTGGCCTGGCCCGCGATCGGGGCCTACCGATCGGCGGGCCGACCTCTCGGGCTGGGGGCCTCTTTTGTTCCACGCCAGCCCCTGTAGCCCTACGCCATGTTGCGTCGGAGCTGGCGCGGAGAAGGGAGCCACTGCGCATGCGCAGACCCGCGGTGCCCACCTGACGCTGGGGATCAGCAGCTGGAGCAGCGTGGGTCGCTCCATTGCCGTGCTGGCCCCCTTTATGGGTCAGAATCGCTGCTCCTGAGGCCATGTTGACGCCGTCGAGAAACACAACGGCGTTTACGACGGCGTCAACACTTAGCCTCAGGATCCGAGAATCCCGCCCCATTTGCCAGATTTCTGCCCACTCACTGAACCCATCTCTGTACTTTAGCAGCTTCCTTACGTCCTCTTCACAATTTACTTTTCTACCCAGTTATCCAAGCTCATTTCTCTCTTTTGTACAGTTCTTTTCTCATATCAAAATCATATGTTGAGAAAGTATCTGGTCTTAGAAGATCATGGAGCAGGATTGATATGGGTGGAAATTAGGAAAGCAAGAGTGAGAAAACACAGGTGGGAATAGTTTATATGCCCCCTAACAGTAGTTAGAATGTTGAACAGAGTATAAACAAAAAAATATTGGAGCTTGTAACAAAGGCAATGTAGTAATTGTGGGGGACTTTAATTTTCATACAGACTGGCACATTCAAGTTGGCAAGTGTGGTCCAGAAGATGAATATTTAGAATGTTTTTGTGCCAGTTTTCTGGAGCAATTCAATGTGGAACAGACTGGGAATAAAGCTATTTTAGATCTGGTATTGTGCAATGTACCACAGTTAATTAGTAATTCTGTCATAAAAGACCCATTGTGAAAAGATAATACACTTAACCTAGCCTGTATACTGTGCTATGGTTATTAACATGTTTGTGTTCTCTTGAACAACATTTACCTGCTGTGCTTCACATGACAAGGGTGGCACCTCTGATGCAATCTCCACATCTTCGTGCTCACTCTCACTCCAACATTCTGCAGCAAGAAATAATTCACCATTGGCAGAAAATTAGGTTTGTCAAAAATCAGCAAGCGATAATAAGACCCCGTGGCACTTCAGTAATTTCCTACTCATTCAAACAAAACACATACCTTCAGTTTTTGCTTCTGAAGCTGGTAGGGTATAGTGAATAGCAGCTAAACCCATTTTATTCATCCACCTAAAAGATTAATGAGAATTATCATTTGATATTGCACATATTCAATTGTACCAGAGGGTATCGATGACAATGAATTCAGATATTTACCTTCCAAAATCCACTATGAAACATACATAACACTTCTATCCGAGCCTTTGACAATGTTGTTAAAAAGTGTTAGCAGTACAGTTTTCACATGGACATTATGAGTATCAGGAGTAGACCACTCAGCCCTTCAAGCTTGCTCCGTCATTCAATAAGATCGTAACTCATCTCATTTTAAGCTCAACTTCACATTAACCTTTCACCCCCTTGCTTGTCAAGAATCTATCTACCTCTACTTTAAAGATATTCAAAGACTCTGCCTCAACCAGCTTTGGAGGAAGAGAATTCCAAAGTCTCACAACCCTCAGAGAATCTTTTACCCCTCATCTCTGTCTTAAATGGGCAACCACTTATTTTTAATCAGGGACCCCTAGTTGTAGATTAGCCAGCAAGAGGAAACATCCTCTCCACAACCACCCTATCAACTCCCTTCAGGATACAAGCCTAGACTGTCCAACCTTTCCCTCATTAGATAACTTGTCCATGCACTGCTGCCTCATGGCGCCAAGGGTCTGGGTTAGATCCTGACCCTGGGCCACTGATCGTGTGGAGTTTGTACATTCTCCCCATGTCTGCGTGGGTCTCACCCCCACAACTGCAAGATGTGCAGGGCAGGTAGATTGGTAATGATAAAATTGCCCCTTAATTGGAAAAAATAATTGGGTACTCTTAAAAACAAGATTACCTGTCCATTCCAGGTATTAGTTTAGTAAACCTTTTCTGAGTTGCTTCCAATGCATTTACATCTTTCCTTAAACAGGGTGACCAATACATCACACAGTACTCCAGATCAGGTCTCACTAATGCCTTGTACAACTGAAGCATAGTCTTGTCTTCAATTCCCCTCACAATAAATGATACCATGCTATTAACTTTCCTAATTACTTGTTGCACCCGCACACCAACCTTAAGTGACCCATGCACTAGGACACCCAGATCCCTCTGTATCTCAGAGCTCTGCAATTTTGCACCACATGATATGCTTCTTTCTTATTTGTCCTGCCAAAATGGACAACCTCACATTTTCCCACATAGTATTCTATTTTGCAGATCTTTGCCTACTCACCTAACTTATCTGTATACTTTTGTAGCACTCTTACGTCCTCTGCACAACTTACTTTCCAAACTATCTTTGTGTCCATGATGTGGAGATGCCAGCGTTGGACTGGGGTGGGCACAGTAAGAAGTCTTACAACACTAGGTTAAAGTCCACAGGTTTATTTTGAATCACTAGCTTTCGGAGTGCAGCTCCTTCATCAGGTGAGTGACAAATATACCTGATGGACTTTAACCTGGTGTTGTAAGACTTCTTACTGTATCTTTGTGTCATCAGCACATTTAGCAACCATTCTATCCATCCCATCATCCAAATCATTTCTATAAATTGTAAACAGTTGAAGCCCAGCAATGTTCCCTGTGGCAGACCACTCAGATATTCGCTACAGAAATATTCTTACGTGCTTGATCAAAAAGTATATTTTGGAGTTGCTTTGTTGGGTCCATGGACGACATGGTGTTGCAATGACCCGTACACATCAATGAGATGCCACATTTTCTTCTGGTCTAAATTAACCTCTCTCAGCCTATCTGGCCGAAGAGGTTCCTTATTTCTGCTGAGTAATGGGAAAAAGGTGGTTTGGTGTCTAATCCCTGGTTGTTATCCTAATGAATATATGTAAGCTTCTGAAACATGGTTAAAGGATGGTCATGAATGGGAGTTAAATATCCAAGAGTATCAAATTATACGGAAGGACAGAGTGGATGGTAAGGGAGGTGGTGTAGCTCTGTTATTTAAGGATGACATCCGGGCAATAGTAAGTGATGACACTGGTGCTATGGAGGATAAGGTTGAATCGATTTGGGTGGAATTCAGGAATAGTAAGGCAAAAAAGTCACTGATAGGAGTAGTCTATGGGACACCAAATAGTAACATTATGGTGGGGCAGGCAATAAACAAAGAAATAACGGATGCATGTAGAAATGGTATAGCAGTTATCATGGGGGATTTTAATCTGCATGTCGATTGGTTTAACCAGGTCGGCCAAGGCAGCCTTGAGGAGGAGTTTTTAGAATGTATTCACGATAATTTCCTAGAACAGTATGTAATGGAACCTATGAGGGAACAAGCGGTCCTAGATCAGGTCCTGTGTAATGAGACAGGACTGATTAATGATCTTATAGTTAGGGATCCTCTCGGAAGGAGCAATCACAATATGGTGGAATTTAAAATACAGATGGAGGGTGAGAAGGTAAAATCAAACACTAGTATTTTGTGCTTAAACAAAGGAGATTACAATTGGATGAGAGAAGAGCTAGCTAAGGTAGACTGGGAGCAAAGACTTTATGGTGAAACAGTTGAGGAACAGTGGAGAACCTTCCAAGCGATTTTTGACAGTGCTCAACAAAGGTTTATACCAACAAAAAGGAAGGACGGTAGAACGAGGGAAAATCGACTGTGAATATCTAAGGAAATAAGGGAGAGTATCAAATTGAAGGAAAAAGCATACAAAGTGGCAAAGATTAGTGGGAGATTAGAGGACTGGGAAATCTTTAGGGGGCAACAGAAAGCTACTAAAAAAGCTATAAAGAAGAGTAAGATAGATTATGAGAGTAAACTTGCTCAGAATATAAAAACAGATAGTAAAAGTTTCTACAAATATATAAAACAAAAAAGAGTGGCTAAGGTAAATATTAGTCCTTCAGAGGATGAGAAAGGAGATTTAATAATGGGAGATGAGAAAATGGCTGAGGAACTGAACAGGTGTTTTCGGTCGGTCTTCACAGTCGGAGACACAAATAACATGCCAGTGACTGATGGAAATGAGGCTAAGACAGGTGAGGACCTTGAGATGATTGTTATCACTAAGGAGGTAGTGATGGGCAAGCTAATGGGACTAAAGGTAGACAGTCTCCTGGCCCTGATGGAATGCATCCCAGAGTGCTAAAAGAGATGGCTAGGGAAATTGCAAATGCACTAGTGATAATTTACCAAAATTCACTAGACTCTGGGGTGGTCCCAGCGGATTGGAAATTAGCAAACGTGACACCACTGTTTAAAAAGGAGGTAGGCGGGTAATTATAGGCCAGTTAGCTTAACTTCGGTAGCAGGGAAGATGCTGGAATCTATCATCAAGGAAGAAATAGCGAGGCATCTGGATGGAAATTGTACCCTTGGGCAGACGCAGCATGGGTTCATAAAGGACAGGTCGTGCCTAACTAATTTAGTGGAATTTTCTGAGGACATTACCAGTGCGGTAGATAACGGCGAGCCAATGGATGTGGTATATCTGGATTTCCAGAAAGCTTTTGACAAAGTGCCGCACAAAAGGTTGCTGCATTAGATAAAGATGCATGGCATTAAGGGTAAACTAGTAGCATGGATAGAGGATTGGTTAATTAATAGAAAGCAAAGAGTGGGGATTAATGGGTGTTTCTCTGGTTGGCAAGCAGTGGCTAGCGGTGTCCCTCAGGGATCAGTGTTGGGCCCACAATTGTTCACAATTTACATAGATGATTTGGAGTTGCGGACCAAATGCAATGTGTCCAAGTTTGCAGACGACACTAAGATGAATGGTAAAGCAAAAAGTGTAGAGGATACCGGAAGTCTGCAGAGGGATTTGGATAGGTTAAGTGAATGGGCTAGGGTCTGGCAGATGGAATACAATGTTGAAATTGTGAGGTTATCCATTTTGGTAGGAATAACAGCAAAAGGGATTATTATTTAAATGATAAAATATTAAAACATGCTGCTGTGGTGAGAGACCTGGGTGTGCTAGTGCATGAGTCGCAAAAAGTTGGTTTACAGGTGCAACAGGTGATTAAGAAGGCAAATGGAGTTTTGTCCTTCATTGCTAGAGGGATGGGATTTAAGACTAGGGAGGTTATGCTGCAATTTTCTAAGGTGTTAGTGAGGCCACACCTGGAGTATTGTGTTCGGTTTTGGTCTCCTTACCTGAGAAAGGACGTACTGGCGCTGGAGGGTGTGCAGAGGAGATTCACTAGGTTAATCCCAGAGTTGAGGGGGTTGGATTACGAGGAGAGGTTGAGTAGACTGGGACTATACTCGTTGGAATTTAGAAGGATGCGGGGGGATCTTATAGAAACATATAAAATTATGAAGGGAATAGATAGGATAGATGCGGGCAGGTTGTTTCCACTGGCGGGTGAAAGCAGAACTAGGAGGCATAGCCTCAAAATAAGGGGAAGTAGATTTAGGACTGAGTTTAGGAGGAACTTCTTCACCCAAAGGGCTGTGAACCTATGGAATTCCTTACCCAGTGAAGCAGTAGAGGCTCCTTCATTAAATGTTTTTAAGATAAAGATAGATAGTTTTTTTGAAGAATAAAGGGATTAAGGATTAAGGTGTTCGGGCTGGAAAGTGGAGCTGGGTCCACAAAAGATCAGCCATGATCTCATTGAATGGGGGAGCAGGCTCAAGGGGCCAGATGGCTCCTAGTTCTTATGGTTCTTATGTTCAGGTAAAGCCAAAATTGGTGTTCTGATGAAAGGTCATAACCTGAAATGTCAACTCGGTTTTCTCTCCACAAATGCTGCCAGACCTGGTGAGTATTTCCAGCATTTTCCACTCTTAATATCAAAGACAAGATTAGTTTTGGTAATTATGTTCCCAGTGCTGACAATAATTGACGAGGCTGAAGTAAATAATAATGGCTCTTTAATGTCAGGTACTAGAGGTCAGCTAGCATTCATACAACTATAAAGCTTCCAAGGCGAGGAGCAATGCAAGTCTGTACTACATTTAAGTCTTTTTATAATTAGGTTCTTCTACATTGAAGTATTTAATCTTCAGTAATTTAATTCAGATTATCTCTTTTTCCCATAATCCCTCATCTTTCTCATTCCTAAGTGAATTACGATCCATCACAAAACCCCTCATCACCAGGTCTCCTTGTTCCTGCATTAACGGGAACAGGGAAATGGAAGAACATATAGGCTGGGATTCTCCGTTGCGAGTCCGCCGCTTGTCAATGGGATTTCCCATTGAAGCAACCCTATGCCGCCGGGAAACCTGCAGGCGGAGGTGTGCCGCCGGCGGAACCAGAGAATCCCGCTGCCAGAGAATAGCCGAAGAATCCCGGCCATAATTAAAGCCAGGCAATAGACGACTGGAACAATGGTGATGTACAGCACATATCATTTAAAGGTCGCGTAGTTAGGATGATGTTAAGTGGTATACATAAGTTTGGGAAACATCATGGTTATCAAATTGGAATGGATTGGTTTGAAAACAGAAGATGCTGTAAATACTCAGCAGGGAAGGAAACATCTGTGGGAAGAGGAACAGAATTAGCATTTCACGAAGTTTTGTCAGAACTGGAAGAAGCTCGAGAGTTTATCAGCAAATGCACTCAGACAAGGGGCAGTGGAGGATAGAACAGAAAGGAAGGCCTGTGATAGGGTGGAGGGCAGAATTGCCAAAATGACACAGAGAATGGTGGCATAATGCAAAACAGCTGGTAATAGGTCAAGTTTTTTAAAAATGGGTTAGTAAATGGTGACAGCAGAATCATTATGTGCACCTTACATCTGAAAAAATTGGGAAGAGTTATGATTTGAAGTTGTTGAAACCAATGTTGAGTCTGGAAGGCTGCAATGTATCGACTTGAAAGAAACAACTTTCAAGGTGCTTTTCCTTGAGCTTCAGTACAAGGGCATCGCAGGCTGAGGTCAGTGATGTCAGAGTGGGAGGGGGACGGAGAATTATAACGTCAAGCAACCATACCTTCTCATGCTTGTGGGCTGAATGGAGATGTTCAAAAAAGCTATCACACAACTTGTGTCTGGTCTCCCTCCAAAAAAAGAGGAGACTACCTCAATGAGCAGCAAATAGGGGAAGGTGCCATGGGAAGAAAGGACGAGGATGTCGCAGAGTGAACAGTCTCTTTGGAATGCTGAAAGAGGAGCAGAGGAAAAGATATGTTCGGTGGCAGCATTGCACTGCAGGTGCAGGAATGTTAAATGTGAAGGCTGGTTTGTCGGTAGGTGAGGACAAGAGGGATGAAGAATGCAGGAAATGGGGTGGTCACATCATGGACTCCATTAATCACAGTGGTGAGGAATCTTGGCCTGTGGAAAAAGGAAGAAATGCCGAAGGACTGGTGTGGAAGACGACATCGCTGGAGTAGTTGTGTGAAGGAAAGTGGAGCGAAGAAGGAAGAGAGGTGACTTAATAGAGGTGTACAAGGTGATGAGAGGCATGGATAGAGTGGATAGCCAGAGACTTTTCCCCAGGGCAGAAATAGCTGTCATGAGGGGACATCATTTTAAGGTGATTGGAGGAAGGTATAGGGGAGATGTCAGAGATAGGGGGCGCGATTCTCCGAAATGGAGACAAAGTCCCGACGCCGGAGTGAAAACCAGAGTGTTTCACTCCGGTGTCGGAGCCTGCTCCCAGCCCCCTATTCTCCCGCCCCCGGGGGGCTAGGTGCGGCGTTGCGTATTTTATGCACGCTGGGCCTTTGCGCCGCTTAAATAGCGGCACTGAATCATAGAATCATAGAAGTTTACAGCATAGAAACAGGCCCTTCAGCCCAACCAGTCCATGCCACCCAGTTTTTACCATTAAGCTAGTCCCAGTTGCCTGCACTTGGTCCAAAACCCTCTATACCCATCTTACCCATGTAACTATCTAAATGCTTTTTAAAAGACACAATTGTACCCGCCTCTACTACTACCTCTGGCAGCCCATTCCAGACACTCACTACCCTCCGAGTGAAGAAATTGCCCCTCTGGGCCCTTCTAAATAATATGATCAGGGATAGTCAGCATGGCTTTGTGAAGGGTAGGTCATGCCTCACAAACCTTATTGAGTTCTTTGAGAAGGTGACTGAACAGGTAGACGAGGGTAGCGCAGTTGATGTGGTGTATATGGATTTCAGCAAAGCGTTTGATAAAGTTCCCCACGGTAGGCTATTGCAAAAAATACGGAGGCTGGGGATTGAGGGTGATTTAGAGATGTGGATCAGAAATTGGCTAGCTGAAAGAAGACAGAGGGTGGTGGTTGATGGGAAATGTTCAGAATGGAGTACAGTCACAAGTGGAGTACCACAAGGATCTGTTCTGGGGCCGTTGCTGTTTGTCATTTTTATCAATGACCTAGAGGAAGGCGCAGAAGGGTGGGTGAGTAAATTTGCAGACGATACTAAAGTCGGTGGTGTTGTCGATAGTGTGGAAGGATGTAGCAGGTTACAGAGGGATATAGATAAGCTGCAGAGCTGGGCTGAGAGGTGGCAAATGGAGTTTAATGTAGAGAAGTGTGAGGTGATTCACTTTGGAAGGAATAACAGGAATGCGGAATATTTGGCTAATGGTAAAGTTCTTGAAAGTGTGGCTGAGCAGAGGGATCTAGGTGTCCATGTACATAGATCCCTGAAAGTTGCCACCCAGGTTGATAGGGTTGTGAAGAAGGCCTATGGAGTGTTGGCCTTTATTGGTAGAGGGATTGAGTTCCGGAGTCGGGAGGTCATGTTGCAGCTGTACAGAACTCTGGTCCGGCCGCATTTGGAGTATTGCGTACAGTTCTGGTCACCGCATTATAGGAAGGACGTGGAGGCTTTGGAGCGGGTGCAGAGGAGATTTACCAGGATGTTGCCTGGTATGGAGGGAAAATCTTATGAGGAAAGGCTGACGGACTTGAGGTTGTTTTCGTTGGAGAGAAGAAGGTTAAGAGGAGACTTAATAGAGGCATACAAAATGATCAGGGGGTTGGATAGGGTGGACAGTGAGAGCCTTCTCCCGCGGATGGATATGGCTGGCACGAGGGGACATAACTTTAAATTGAGGGGTAATAGAAATAGGACAGAGGTCAGAGGTAGGTTCTTTACGCAAAGAGTAGTGAGGCCGTGGAATGCCCTACCTGCTACAGTAGTGAACTCGCCAACATTGAGGGCATTTAAAAGTTTATTGGATAAACATATGGATGATAATGGCATAGTGTAGGTTAGATGGCTTTTGTTTCGGTGCAACATCGTGGGCCGAAGGGCCTGTACTGCGCTGTATTGTTCTATGTTCTATGTTCTATGAATCTCTCCCCTCTCACCTTAAACCTTTGCCCTCTAGTTTTAGACTCCCCTACCTTTGGGAAAAGATGTTGACTATCTACCTTATCTATGCCCCTCATTATTTTATAGACCTCTATAAGATCACTCCTAAGCCTCCTACGCTCCAGGGAAAAAAGTCCCAGTCTATCCAGCCTCTCCTTATAACTCAAACCATCAAGTCCCGGCAACATCCTAGTAAATCTTTTCTGCACTCTTTCTAGTTTAATAATATCCTTTCTATAGTAGGGTGACCAGAACTGCACACAGTATTCCAAGTGTGGCCGTACCAATGCCTTGTACAACTTCAACAAGACGTCCCAACTCCTGTATTCAATGTTCTGACCAATGAAACCAAGCATGCCGAATGCCTTCTTCACCACCCTGTCCACCTGCGACTCCACCTTCAAGGAGCTATGAACCTGTACTCAAAGAACAAAGAACAAAGAAATGTACAGCACAGGAACAGGCCCTTCGGCCCTCCAAGCCCGTGCCGACCATACTGCCCGACTAAACTACAATCTTCTACACTTCCTGGGTCCGTATCCTTCTATTCCCATCCTATTCATATATTTGTCAAGATGCCCCTTAAATGTCCCTATCGTCCCTGCCTCCACTACCTCCTCCGGTAGTGAGTTCCAGGCACCCACTACCCTCTGCGTAAAAAACTTGCCTCGTACATCTACTCTAAACTTTGCCCCTCTCACCTTAAACCTATGCCCCCTAGTAATTGACCCCTCTACCCTGGGGAAAAGCCTCTGACTATCCACTCTGTCTATGCCCCTCATAATTTTGTATACCTCTATCAGGTCGCCCCTCAACCTCCTTCGTTCCAGTGAGAACAAACCGAGTTTATTCAATCGCTCCTCATAGCTTATGCCCTCCATACCAGGCAACATTCTGGTAAATCTCTTCTGCACCCTCTCTAAAGCCTCCACATCCTTCTGGTAGTGTGGCGACCAGAATTGAACACTATACTCCAAGTGTGGCCTAACTAAGGTTCTATACAGCTGCAACATGACTTGCCAATTCTTATACTCAATGCCCCGGCCAATGAAGGCAAGCATGCCGTATGCCTTCTTGACTACCTTCTCCACCTGTGTAGCCCCTTTCAGTGATCTGTGGACCTGTACTCCTAGATCTCTTTGACTTTCAATACTCTTGAGGGTTCTACCATTCACTGTATATTCCCTACCTGCATTAGCCCTTCCAAAATGCATTACCTCACATTTGTCCAGGTTAAACTCCATCTGCCATCTCTCCGCCCAAGTCTCCAGACAATCTAAATCCTGCTGTATCCTCAGACAGTCCTCATCGCTATCCGCAATTCCACCAACCTTTGTGTCGTCTGCAAACTTACTAATCAGACCAGTTACATTTTCCTCCAAATCATTTATATATACTACAAAGAGCAAAGGTCCCAGCACTGATCCCTGTGGAACACCACTGGTCACAGCCCTCCAATTAGAAAAGCATCCCTCCATTGCTACCCTCTGCCTTCTATGGCCTAGCCAGTTCTGTATCCACCTTGCCAGTTCACCCCTGATCCCGTGTGACTTCACCTTTTGTACTAGTCTACCATGAGGGACCTTGTCAAAGGCCTTACTGAAGTCCATATAGACAACATCTACTGCCCTACCTGCATCAATCATCTGAGTGACCTCCTCGAAAAACTCGATCAAGTTAGTGAGACACGACCTCCCCTTCACAAAACCGTGCTGCCTCTCACTAATACGTCCATTTGCTTCCAAATGGGAGTAGATCCTGTCTCGAAGAATTCTCTCCAGTAATTTCCCTACCACTGAAGTAAGGCTCACCGGCCTGTAGTTCCCGGGATTATCCCTGCCACCCTTCTTAAACAGAGGAACAACATTGGCTATTCTCCAGTCCTCCGGGACATCCCCTGAAGACAGCGAGGATCCAAAGATTTCTGTCAAGGCCTCAGCAATTTCCTCTCCAGCCTCCTTCAGTATTCTGGGGTAGATCCCATCCGGCCCTGGGGACTTATCTACCTTAATATTTTTTAAGACACCCAACACCTCGTCTTTTTGGATCACAATGTGACCCAGGCTATCTACACCCCCTTCTCCAGACTCAACATCTACCAATTCCTTCTCTTTGGTGAATACTGATGCAAAGTATTCATTTAGTACCTTGCCCATTTCCTCTGGCTCCACACATAGATTCCCTTGCCTATCCTTCAGTGGGCCAACCCTTTCCCTGACTACCCTCTTGCTTTTTATGTAAGTGTAAAAAGCCTTGGGATTTTCCTTAACCCTATTTGCCAATGACTTTTCATGACCCCTTCTAGCCCTCCTGACTCCTTGCTTAAGTTCCTTCCTACTTTCCTTATATGCCACACAGGCTTCGTCTGTTCCCAGCCTTTTAGCCCTGACAAATGCCTCCTTTTTCTTTTTGACGAGGCCTACAATATCATTCGTCATCCAAGGTTCCCGAAAATTGCCGTATTTATCTTTCTTCCTCACAGGAACATGCCTGTCCTGTATTCCTTTCAACTGACACTTGAAAGCCTCCCACATGTCAGATGTTGATTTGCCCTCAAACATCCGCCCCCAATCTATGTTCTTCAGGTCCCGCCTAATATTGTTATAATTAGCCTTCCCCCAATTTAGCACATTCATCCTCGGACCACTCTTATCCTTGTCCACCAGTACTTTAAAACTTACTGAATTGTGGTCACTGTTACCGAAATGCTCCCCTACTGAAACATCTACCACCTGGCCGGGCTCATTCCCCAATACCAGGTCCAGTACCGCCCCTTCCCTAGTTGGACTGTTTACATATTGTTTTAAGAAGCCCTCCTGGATGCTCCTTACAAACTCTGCCCCGTCTAAGCCCCTGGCACTAAGTGAGTCCCAGTCAATATTGGGGAAGTTGAAGTCTCCCATCACCACAACCCTGTTGTTTTTACTCTTTTCCAAAATCTGTCTACCTATCTGCTCCTCTATCTCCCGCTGGCTGTTGGGAGGCCTGTAGTATACCCCCAACATTGTGACTGCACCCTTCTTATTCCTGATCTCTACCCATATAGCCTCACTGCCCTCTGAGGTGTCCTCTCGCTGTATAGCTGTGATACTCTCCTGAACAAGTAGCGCAACTCCGCCTCCCCTTTTACATCCCCCTCTATCCCGCCTGAAACATCTAAATCCTGGAACGTTTAGCTGCCAATCCTGCCCTTCCCTCAACCAGGTCTCTGTAATGGCAACAACATCATAGTTCCAAGTACTAATCCAAGCTCTAAGTTCATCTGCCTTACCCGTAATGCTCCTTGCATTAAAACATATGCACTTCAGGCCACCAGACCCGCTGTGTTCAGCAACTTCTCCCCGTCTGCTCTGCCTCAGAGCCACACTGTCCATATTCCCTAGTTCTCCCTCAACGCTCTCACCTTCTGACCTATTGCTCCCGTGCCCACCCCCCTGCCATACTAGTTTAAACCCTCCCGTGTGACACTAGCAAATCTCGCGGCCAGGATATTTATGCCTCTCCGGTTTAGATGCAACCCGTCCATCTTATACAGGTCACACCTGCCCCGGAAGAGCTCCCAGTGGTCCAGATAACCGAAACCCTCCCTCCTACACCAGCTGTTTAGCCACGTGTTTGTCTGCTCTATCTTCCTATTTCTAGCCTCACTGGCACGTGGCACAGGGAGTAATCCCGAGATTACAACCCTCGAGGTCCTGTCTTTTAACTTTCTGCCTAGCTCCCTGAACTCCTGCTGCAGGACCTCATGCCTCTTCCTGCCTATGTCGTTAGTACCAATATGTACAACGACCTCTACCTGTTTGCCCTCCCCCTTCAGGATTCCCTCTACCCGTTCGGAGACATCCTGGACCCTGGCACCAGGGAGGCAACATACCATCCTGGAGTCTCTTTCACGTCCACAGAAGCGCCTATCTGTTCCCCTGACTATAGAGTCCCCTATAACTATTACTCTTCTGCGCTTTGACCCTCCCTTCTGAACATCAGAGCCAGCCGTGGTGCCACTGCTCTGGCTGCTGCTGTTTTCCCCTGATAGGCTATCCCCCCCGACAGTATCCAAAGGGGTATACCTGTTCGAGAGGGGGACAACCACAGGGGATTCCTGCACTGACTGCCTGCCCTTTCTGGTGGTCACCCATTTCTCTGCCTGCACCTTGGGTGTGACCACACTTACATAACTGCGATCTATGACGCTTTCCGCCACCTGCATGCTCCTAAGTGCATCCAATTGCTGCTCCAACCGAACCATGCGGTCTGTGAGGAGCTGCAGTTGGGTGCACTTTCTGCAGATGAAGCCATCCAGGACGCTGGAAGCCTCCCGGACCTGCCACATCTCACAGTCAGAGCACAGCACCCCTCTAACTGACATTGCGTCAATTAATTAAAATTAAAATTTGTCTTTTTTTTATAAATACTTTTTTTTTTTTTAAATTACAAAGTTACTGTCAACTATCTGTTTCCTAGCACTAGATTTCTAATAGAAATGCGATAGCTAACTATAATATCCTCCGATCTCTGGCTTAGATATCCTCTAAATTATAATTAAGTTATTATGTTTAATTAGTTCCCAAATAGTCAAAAAAATTTAGGTTAGAATCCCAACCAGCCACTCAGGTCACAGCTTTTCTGTGTCCCCCCCGACACACACAATTTGAAAAAAGGTATAAAAGTAAAAATCACTTGCTTACCTTCTGAGATGTTCTCAGGTTCTCTCGCTGACAGAGACTGCTCCTCCACCTCCAATCCTTGGCCTGCACAATGCTAATAATATATAATATAATATGGCACTTACCTTCCACCAATGGGTCTTATTATTAGGTTAGAGGAGGAGGGTGGGTGGGAGACACTACACGTGTAGTGTCTCGGGTTTCCTCTCCACCAGAATTTATTGGGGGGGGGGGGGGGGAAACTTGCCAGAGGTCGAACTTCCGGTTCCCGCCGAAATCCAAAGGGCTGCTCCTGTAAAGGTAAGTGCTTTTAAACTCACTACTCACCTCCAAGAAGGCCCCTGCGCACCGCTGCCGCCGAAATCCAATGGGCTGCTCCTGTAAAGGTAAGAGCTTTTAAACTAACTACTCACCTCCCAGAAGGCCCCTGCGCACCGCTGCCGCCGAAATCCAAAGGGCTGCTCCTGTAAAGGTAAGTGCTTTTAAACTCACTACTCACCTCCAAGAAGGCCCCTGCGCACCGCTGCCGCCGAAATCCAATGGGCTGCTCCTGTAAAGGTAAGAGCTTTTAAACTAACTACTCACCTCCCAGAAGGCCCCTGCGCACCGCTGCCGCCGAAATCCAAAGGGCTGCTCCTGTAAAGGTAAGTGCTTTTAAACTCACTACTCACCTCCAAGAAGGCCCCTGCGCACCGCTGCCGCCGAAATCCAATGGGCTGCTCCTGTAAAGGTAAGAGCTTTTAAACTAACTACTCACCTCCCAGAAGGCCCCTGCGCACCGCTGCCGCCGAAATCCAAAGGGCTGCTCCTGTAAAGGTAAGTGCTTTTAAACTCACTACTCACCTCCAAGAAGGCCCCTGCGCACCGCTGCCGCCGAAATCCAATGGGCTGCTCCTGTAAAGGTAAGAGCTTTTAAACTAACTACTCACCTCCCAGAAGGCCCCTGCGCACCGCTGCCGCCGAAATCCAAAGGGCTGCTCCTGTAAAGGTAAGTGCTTTTAAACTCACTACTCACCTCCAAGAAGGCCCCTGCGCACCGCTGCCGCCGAAATCCAATGGGCTGCTCCTGTAAAGGTAAGAGCTTTTAAACTAACTACTCACCTCCCAGAAGGCCCCTGCGCACCGCTGCCGCCGAAATCCAAAGGCTTTCCTAGATCTCTTTGTTCTATAACTCTCCCCAACGCCATACCATTAACTGAGTAGGTCCTGGCCTGATTCGATCTGCCAAAATGCATCACCTCACATTTATCTAAATTAAACTCCATCTGCCATTCGTCGGCCCACTGGCAAAGTGGCTGGTCTTACACATGTCCATTTGGCACATTCACTTTATATATTAATGTAGGAATTAGGAGCAGAGGTTGGCAATTCCACCCTTCGAGCGTGTTCCATCAGATCTTGGCTGACCTCCTCCACTGCATCAATGACAGGCCGGCGTCGCGTAAATAACGTCACCCGCGCATGCGCGGTTGCCGTCCTCCCCGAGGCCGCCCCGCAAGAAGATGGCGGATGGATCTTGCGGGGCGGCGGAGGAAAGGAGGTCCTCCTTTAGAGAGGCCGGCCCGCCGATAGGTGGGCACCGATCGCGGACCAGACCCCATCGGAGGCCCCCCCCGGTGCAGGAACCCCCCTTCCCCCCCACAGGCCGTCCCCCAGTGTTCCCACGCAGTTCCACCTGCAGCGACCAGGTGTGGATGGCGCCGGCGGGAACCTGTTGTGTTGGGGTGGCCGCTCGGCCCATTCGGGCTGGAGAATCGCCTTTTGCAAACGGCGAGCGGCGATTCTCCGAGCGACCAGGTGTGATTCTCGCGGCGCTGGTTTGGGGGGGGTTGGGAGAATCGCGTGCGGGTGTCAGGGTAGCATGGCAGGACTCGCGCGGCGCCCCAGCGATTCTCCCACCTGGCATGGGGGGGGGATTCTGCCCAGGTTCTTTACACAGAGTGGTGGGTGTGTGGAATGCACGTCCTGCGGAGGTGGTGGAGTCAGAGTCATTAGGGACATTTAAGCGACTCTTGGACAGGCACATGGACAGCAGTAGGTGTAGGTTAGGTTGATCTTAGTTTAGTATAAATGGTCGGCACAAGATTGTGGGCCGAAAGGCCTGTACTGTGCTGTACTGTTCTATGAAATGGAGAAAGCGTTAATGGAATAATGTCCCTACATGAAGGCGATGAGAGGAAATGTAACTAAGAAAACGTGTGGGAGTTGGTGGGCTTGTGGGATATTGATGAAAAGCTCATTCTCAGAGGTCAATGAAGGGATAGACCATGTGAATATGAGGTGTGGATGGAAATTGAAAGCCGAGTTGATGAAATTTTCTATTTCAGGATGAAAGCATTAATTCGGACATCAATATATAGGTAAAAAGGGGTGAGACAGAGGAGCTGAGCAGACCTACATGGGTTCATTTAATGATACATTAGAAACTCCCTGCCCTATTATAGTATTACAATACTCCAAAATAAATCTCAATAATAGATAGACTTTCCTAGTTCTTCATTTTATTTAGTATTTCTTTGAGGTTCTGAAAAAATTAATTGCTCTTTTAGACTTCAAAGAAATACTAACTGTGCAGTATGGTGGTGCGGTGGTTAACACTGCTGTCTCACGGCGCTGTGGACCTGGGTTCGATCCCAGCTCCGGATCACTGCCCCTGTGGAGTTTGCACATTCTCCCCGTGTCTGCGTGGGTCTCACCTCCACAACCCAAAGATGTTCAGGGTAGGTGGCTTGGCCATGCTAAATTGTCCCTTAATTGGAAAAAAATGAATTGAGACTTTAAATTTATTTAAGAAAATAAATGAAATGAAATGAAATGAAATGAAAATCACTTGTTGTCACAAGTAGGCTTCAAATGCAGTTACTGTGAAAAGTCCCTAGTCGCCACATTCCGGCGCCTGTTCGGGGAGGCCGGTACGGGAATTCAACCGTGCTGCTGGCCTGCCTTGGTCTGCTTTTAAAGCCAGCGATTTAGCCCTGTGCTAAACCAGCCCCTTTACTTAATAAAATAAAGAAGCAGGACCTTCATGCTCTTACAACTTGCTGCATAGTTATTTTCCTACTATGTGACCTGCTCAATTTTTCAGTGACCATTTAAATTGATATCCCCATATCACTGATCCCAAACATAATAGTATTATACTTTCACTTCATAAGTGGGAATAGTCCTCAATTTAATTGGGTCCATACCCATTGGAGCTTAGAAGAATGAGAGGTGATCTTCTGAAATACAAGATCCTGAGGGGATTTGACAGAGTTGATAACTGGGGTGGGAGGAGGGGGGGGGGGGATGTTTCCACTTGCAGGAGACACTTGAACAAGGGGGACACAGTTTAAAAATAAGAGAATTACTGTGTAAGCTGGAGAGAGATATATTTTCTTTTGAAGAGCTATTAGTATGTAGAGTTATTTCCCCTAGAAAGCAGAGTCAGTGAATTTACTTAAGGCAGAGTTTGACATATTTTTGATAGACAAGTAAGTGAATGGTTATTGGAGGGGGGGGGGGGGGGAACACAGTTTAGACCACAACCAAATCAGCAATGACTTTCTGACCTTTAATGTTGAAGGGCGGAGCAGGTGCAAAGGGCTGAATGGCCTACACCTGCTCTCAAGTTTTACATTTCAATATTTCCAAGTGTAACTCCAATAGCTCAAGTCTCCATAATAATGATGTGGAGATGCCAGTAGCACAGTAAGAAGTCTTACAACACCAGGTTAAAGTCCAACAGGTTTGTTCCGAATCACTAGCTTTCGGAGTGCAGCTCCTTCATCAGGTGAATGAGGAAGGAGTAGCGCTCCGAAAGCTAGTGAATTGAAACAAACCTGTTGGACTTTAACCTGATGTTGTAAGACTTCTTACTCCATAATAATGATCTTCTTTACTTAACTCTGTCGACACATTTACTGCTAATTCCACTTTATATTCAATCTATTGTACACCCTTCAGCACGGGGGAAAAACAAATGGTGAAACGAGTGGTGTCGGGGGAGGCAGTTCCATTTCATGGGGCATGAACACCAGTGCTTTGACACAAAGGAGCTGTACCATTGGGGACTAAGGTCTGAACAACAAGTAAAACTAAGGATGTAAATAAAATAAAACTATGAACTAACAACTTGGGTGGAAAGAACTGCATGAACCTACCACAAAAAGAGTCAGGAGAAGACAGTGGAGATGAAAATAAAGGAAGAAATAAGGATAACACGAATGACCAAAGATTGGATAAAATCATACAACATAAAGATTAAATAACTATTAAAATCACAGAGTAATTAAAGGAAAAAAACCTTTCATAACCAGTGGACATCTGAAAGTGTTTTACAGCCAGTGAAGTACTTTCGATGTGTAGTCACTGCTGTAGGAAATGCTGCAGCATATTCTCAAAAACAGCAATGTGATGAAGGCCAGAAGATCTGTTTTTGTAAAGTTGATTGAGGAATAAACAATCATCAGGAAACTGGGGATAACTTGGCTTTGACATAATCCAATGGGATTTTTACATCTGCCTGAGGGGGCAGACAGGGTCTCGATTTAACGTTTCATCAGAAAACACCCGCCAGGAATAACACTTGGAAACGTTTCCGTTTGATCGCGTCCCTAGCTTCATGGCCATCCTCTACCAACTCATTCTTTCCTACTACTGCCTCACCTCAACTATATTCCATACTTCTTCCTCTGGTCTCCTGATTTTTAAAAACTCAAGATAGCATCATTTAACCACTCCTTCCATTTTATTCTTATTTTCTTCAACCTTTTTGGTATTCTCGAATATGCACAACTTGCTTGCTTCCTCAGTTTAAAACAACAGGCCATTGTAGCCATGTCTTCCTAAACAAACATCATTGTCCCTAAACCCACATAAAGACCTTCATCACCTCAGACTTACTTGCTCATGTCATCAGCATTCTCGGCGGCAAAGTAGAAGCCCTTGAACTGTGGATGGCTGGCCTTTATCGCACTTGATTAAGAAAATAGAAAATAGAGAATAAAGAGACAAACGTCAAATGATTAGAATTCTTCTCATCTTAATATTGTACTTTATAGGCCAAACTGGTGACCTTTTTTCCTATTTTCTCACAACAACCAATGTATTAACGACTGTTAGCATAGCTTTCAAAAACATGTACATCAGGAAAAAATGTCTGAGATTCTATTGAATTGGAAGTTTGGATCATTTTTAAAATATTAATTTAGGGGACATGGGCATCGCAGGTTAAGCCAGCATTTATTGCCCAGCCCTAGTTGTCCTTCAGAAGGTGGTGGTGAGATGCCTTCTTGAACCACTGTATTCCCTAAGGTGTAGGTACACCCATTGTGCTGTTAGGGAGGGAGTTCCAGGATCTTGCCCCAGCGACAGTGAAGGAACGGCGATATATTTCGAAGTCAGGGTGGTGAGTGACTTCGAGGGGAATTGTCACAGTAATGACAGTAAAGGGTCAGTGGACTTTGGGCAGGAATTTCCAGGCTTGCGTTGAGCGGGACCAGAAAATCTCGCCCTCACTGCAGACCAGTTTGCCCTGGATCACACTGACGTCCACCAATTTTCTCAACATTGTATCCCTACGGCAGCACGGTGGTGCAGTGGTTAGCATTGCTGCCTCACGGCGCCGAGGTCCCAGGTTTGATTCCGGCTCTGGGTCACTGTCCGTGTGGAGTTTGCACAAACCAAAGATGTGCAGGGTAGGTGGATTGGCCAAGCTAAATTGCCCCTTAATTGGAAAAATTGAATTGGGTATTCTAAATTTATATTAAAAAACAAAAACAACAACATTGTATCCCTGCTCTCATCAGCCCGTGTTTGTGCAATGCCTCCAAATGCTGCAAATTCAAAATTACTGCCCTCATTTTAATCCTTGATGATGTTTGCAATCTTCCCCAACCCTAAATTCTGCTTCTGTTGTTCCAACAGGTGTTACTCCTCTTTCCATGGGTGGTTGAACCTTTCGGGACCATGCCCCTGCATTGGACTTTTCATTCTGAATCTGGCTGTGTTTTCACCTCTTCCTAACTCAGAAACTTCTGTTTTGAAAGTGTCTCCAGCTATTTCCCCTCATCATAGAATTTACAGTGCAGAAGGAGGCCATTCGGCCCATCGAATCCACACCGGCTCCATGTGCTGTAGATTCTTGAATCCCCATTTTGGAATGCTTCGTCATATGGAAAACATTATAAAATTGCAAGAACTTATTGAATACAAACTGGTTAAGGAGTACATTTCATTACTGATTGTTCATATTAATTACTACATTACTTACTGTTTCTTTTTGCACTCTGTTCCTTGATCAATCTTGAATTCGGGTAAGCTAATGAAACCTTCAGCTTTCTCTGCCTATGGAAAAGGCAGAATTGGTTAACGTTTAGAGAGCTCAATTATCATTAACACATTGAGATTGTTTGCTGGAAATATTTCTTGTTAAATTAGTACTTCAAATTTTTACTTTGAAATGGACCAAACAATACAATATATTACCATAATGATTGGGAAATATTTGAAAGCGATTTACACTGAGCTCTTAGAATTACTTAAACTCCTACTATAGAAAGTGCAGAAATTTGGTACACACCTTTTAAATTGCAAGGCTCAGTCGGGACAGTAGAGTCCTCAAAGATTCTCTACTCCAAACTGTAATTGGCCAATTCACATATGGTGAGCAATGCACCTTTGACCGAGGGTCATCTGGACTCGAAACGTTAGCTCTTTTCTCTCCCTACAGATGCTGCCAGACCTGCTGAGGTTTTCCAGCATTTTCTCTTTGGTGAGCAATGCACCAGATGATGTGCTCCAACAACATCCCCCTCCTTCTAGCAATCCCCTGCCCCCTCTCCCACTTTTACCACCCTCACAATCAATTTTATCACCCTCTGGTTTGGAATACAGCACATTGCACTCCTTCAACTTGGTCTGTTCAGCCTTGAACATGGACCCTGCAACCCAGTTGGTTGTGAGCGAACAATTTACAGAATATTTTGAACATATATGGTGCATATTGTGACAAATAAAAGGGACAATTGAGTGAGTAATGGGAACTGTTGAATTCCATTTCTGGGGTACAATGAGTGTCCATATTGCTCCAAAACACGGTCCATGGCGATTTCAAGGCATCTGAACAAACCAGTTGCTCCAGATATAGTGCACTCGTAGGCATTCCCCTTGGAATACAGCATGACAGGGAGAATGAACAGAAGGCCACACAGAGCAGGACAAGTTTCTACAAGAAAGAGCAGGAGCAGGAGAAGGGCTCACACCAGGAGGTCATATCCACCCAGAATGTTTAAGGAACAATTCTATCAGCTAGGAACAGCGAGAGGACTGCACTTCAATAAGGATATCCTCACTGAAATTTGCCAACCACTGTAGCCACAACAGCAAAGTTAGTGTGCAGTCTGCATTACATTGAATGGCCATGGATTTATTGCACATTGAGTTTCCGGTATTCAGGGGGTTATCAAACATAGTGGGCGAAATTCTCCTACCCGCCCCGCCACATTTCTGCGCCGACAGGCCGGCGGGAGTCTCCGTAACACCGGCCGGTCAATGGGGTTTCCCACCCGTCGGGAAACCCCCGAGCGCCGGCAGAACGGAGACTCCCGCCGGCGGAGAATGACGCCCACTTAGTATCCTTTATTTCTACCTGATCGCGGGTCACGTTAAGATATTCTATCAGTGAGCCAGTGAGGATTGAATACTCTTCTAGATTAATGTACTGGTGTTTTACCTTATACATACAAATATTCAAATTTAAAATCTAGTTCAAATTCAATTCGACAACGAAGCAAAAGATCTCCGCTGTCGGAATTCTCTGTTACGCCGGCAGCGCACTCATACCCGGGGATTTCCCGGCGGCGTGGGTCTGCCCACAATGGGAAACCCCATTGTCCGGCTGGCGGAATGGAGAATCCCCTTTCCGGTGGGGGCACGCCGCACCAGAAAACCTGTTTGGCGGGATGGAGAATCCTGCCCATTCTTTTAAAAAGTGCTTTAATCCTTCTAAATAATTTCCAAATATTCTAACATTTTTAAAAGTCCTTCATCAGTTTGTGCACAGGTACATATGCTGACATGTTTTGTTAAAATGATATAATGTTGCAACAACAGGTAATTTTAAACACCATAAAGCATTAAAAAAGCTTACTTTTCAAATATTGTATCTATTGCACAAGTTGAATCTTTGACAGGGAGAAATAAATTTATGAAGTTAAGCCGATTTCATAACTTTCAACGCAGTTCTCGGCTGCTGCTATAAAGGATACATTTGCACTGCAATTATAGCGTCAAAGCAAAGCAATTTTGCTTTTCACCAATGCTGCAGTTGTTGGCAAACACAGCAAGAAGGGAGTCTCATAGCTTCACTTTGATGTTGACTGGGCATTCACAGCAATTTGAACTCCAAATTTACTCCAAATGTGTTCTGCAAACTTAATATTCAGATTTGCACCAATGCTAAACTTGCCAGAAGATCAATATACCAAAAGAAACAATCTTCGTTCTTTCAGATTTTAACTTCCAACCACCAGATTGTAGATCCAAGATGCTTGGCCAGATGTTTAGTTCATATATATATTTCATGCCAATTATGTCCACAGTTCTGTTGATTAAGACATCCACGTATGGGCTGCGCCACATGTCGGGGAGAAGCAGCTAGCTTTAAGCAAATCATTTCACAGTTAGAAATTGACATGATGCAGCAATTAGGGAAGGTGAATAGATATGCTTTTTAAAACTAAATTTAGAATACACAATTCATTTTTTTCCAATTAAGGGGCAATTTAGCGTGACCAATCCACCTAGCCTGCACATCTTTGGGTTGTGGGGGCGAAACCCACGCAAACACGGGGAGAATGTGTAAACTCCACACGGACAGTGATCCGGAGCCGAGATCGAGCCTGGGACCTCGGCGCCGTGAGGCAGAGTGCTAACCACTGTGCCAACCTGCTGCCCATGAATAGATATATTGATTAACTACTGGGGTGTTATCTTTTTGCCTTTGGGGTACTCGTGACGAACTGAGATTTCGGCAAGATGTTTTTAATGTTTCTTTATTGTACAGGTATATATGGCAAGCATCTGACAAAGCACCAAAGCAGTTTGATTACAGTTCTTGAGCAGAGTCCTCATCACAAATGGTGAGCTGCAAAACATCATATAAGACTATGAAGCCTGCACAGTTTTATTCATCCAAACCTCATGTGCTGTCCACTTTTTACTCTCACAACTACCTCTCTCCTCAGCCTCTTAGTCTTCTTGAAGTAGTGCATATCCAGTGAAGTCTACTGCTTCATACATCTTTCCAGCTTTGGCATCAATGTCCCATTTGCAACATCTTTAAACCTAAGCCTAGTTCAGCCCAGTGACATTGAAGAATTTTCAAGTTACCCATAGAACCAATCATGGGCGTGCTGAGTATTTCCAGAATTTTCTGAGTTTTAAGCTTTTAAAAAGTAAAGTGGGGAATATTTGTCAGATCAATATTAGCCACATGATCCAATTCCTTTTCAGTGGTTACATCATATATACAGTAACTTCTCAGTCGATGGATGTGCTTAATGAATATGTTTGCTCTTGCATGTCTTTACGACTGAAATCCTTTTCTCCCCCACCCCGCATTTTTCTGTCTCAGTCTGCCAAGCTACAGCTGAGATGATGATCACCTGGTCATCTCTCGGGCCCAACTAGAGTCAATCTATGCTGGTCTGAATTGGTGACTCAAATTCTGCAAGAGGATCCCAACAATTTCCCTTTCTTCCTCCAGGCAAGCAAAGCACTTCTGTTCACATTAGTTTTTAAACTGCAATTAAAACAATACACACACTATTCTCCTGTTATTAAAATATCAGACTATAAATCTTGTCACAGTTGAACTTAGCTGGTGACTGAGAAATATGAAGTAAACTTGACTGAAATATACTCACACACTGGTTTGCATACCAATACAGGCAGGTCCCTTTCAGCACAAACCAATACTTTTTCCACTTGATGCCAATTAAGCCCTTGTTGGTTTTCTTCTTGTAGAGCCATCCCTGGAAGTCTGCCTGACCAAGGTCTTTGCAGGAAATCCTTCGTCTGCTCATTGTTGTGCTTCCTACAAACAACAAATTCAATTGAGCGCTGTAAACTCAGTTTACTGTGGACTGTCAAACCAAATAAATTATTGAATTCAGTACACAATGTATTGAACTGTCTTTAAAAAAAAAAGATCAATTGACTATTAATCTTCAAATCATTATCATTACAACAGCAGGAGGACCCAGCCCACTGCTCTTTTGTACAATCCAACAAATGATACTGGGTGTGCAGTACAAGAAAGTTACCTCGAGTTTTCTTTCTAGCTGAGCGCAATGCAACCTGTGAAGAGAAGACAAATAAGCTGCAGTATTTGGCTTCATAGATCACAGACGTTTGGAGCACTTCACAAACATGCAGCCAGCTCAGTCAGGAAACCTTTAACTAATATTTCACTGCTGACGCACAACACAAAAGAAATCAATTAGCAGGATTTCAGTGAACATCCTGTTGCCTGTAAATGAACATTCACACTGATGCCATGCAGCAAACAGCTAAAAAAACACAAAACCAACTTGGCTGATCGCGTCAAAATACAACCCAAAATGCAAATGGCTACTTACAGTGGAGGTGCCATTCGCTGCTCCAGTAGCTGAAACTGAAGATGGGGCCGATGGGGTAGACTGAAATGAAAAATAAGTTTTAAAACAACTTATGCACCGATAAAGGTAATGAAAAACGTTATTTGAACCAAGTCTAGAGTTCCAAACAGGAAGTGACGGCAATGAGGTGTGAATGTGTGGCGTTTTGTTGTGGCTGTGAGACATCAAAATGTATTTTAAAAAATATAACCATCATCTTTCCTTTAACAATCTTTAAGGGAATTAAATACTTTTGCCTTGTTGTCTAGGAACCCAGCCAACCTCCCTTTAAGAAATAGAAGGTCTTGCCACGTGAATGAATTCTGCTTATTTGTCCTTGAACTTCATGTGATTTTGAAGCTCCATTCACACAGTCGGCTGGAGAAATTGCCAGTCGGCAGCGTGCCCTTGTCAAGGGATACAAACTGACAAGCAAAACTACAACCTGCAATAAACAGTAATCTCCCATCAAGTGACCTACTTTGGTATGAAAGCATTCAATGTCTGTACAAAAGTATACGAAAAAAAAAAACATGCATTATGGGCACGATTTTCCCACCACGTTGCACCCAGCGCCGATCCAGTTATGCCGGGTGCAGAGTGGGAGATACCAAAAACGGGTTTCACACCAGGAGCCGAGCACGATGCACCCGATCTGCTGCGCCCGACGTGATTTGGATCACACCCTCACTGGCATGATCCAGATAAGCATATTTAATTTGCTTAAATATGCGCAGCGCATTTGGAGGCTGCAGTCTCCTGGCTTCCAGTATTCACCGGCCACACGGACCAGGCCTCACGCCGGCACAAATTAGTACCGGGCTCCAGAAACAGAGAAGTGATGGCCACACCAGAGAGCTTGGAGGCCATTGGAGCCCCGGGGTGGTCAGGGATAGGGCAGTGGCCCTGGCACCTGCCTGGACAATCCCGACCTGGCACCCTGGCCGTGCCAACCTGCAACCACATAATTTAGACACTAGTTAGACCACAACGGGAATATTGTGTGCAGTTCTGGGCACCACACTGTAGGAAGGATGTGAACACATTGCAGAGAGTGCAGAAGAGTTTGGCGAGAATGGTTCCATGCACGAGCAACGTCAGTTATGAGGATTGATTGGAGGGGTTGGGACTGTTCTCCTTGGTGAGAAGAAGGCTAAGAGGAGATTTGATGGAGATGTTCAAAATCAGGAGGGGGCCGGAGGAGATAGGGAGAAACTGGTCCCGCTCGCAAATGGATAAAGAACAAGAGGGCACAGATTTAAATTGATTTGCAAAAGAATTTAAATTTGCAATGCCAATTTTTATTTTTTTTCACATGAGTGTCTGGAATGCACTACCTAGAAGTGTTGTGGAGGCAGGTTCAATTGAGGCATTCAAGATGGCATTAGATAAATATTTGACCAGAAACAATGTGCGGGGTACGGTTAGAAAGCAGGGGAATGACACTGAGTCATGATGCTTGTTTGAAGAGCCGGTGCAGACACCATGGGCCAAATGGCCTCCTTCTGCAGTTCTGAAACTTGTCAAAATCTTGTACATCTCTATTTTTCTCCTCGATCTCCTTTGCTCCAAGGAGAAGAACCACAGCTTGTCCAACCTAATCCTGTAGTTAAAATTTCCCATCCCTGGAACCATTCTGGTAAATCTCCTCCATTTCTTCGCAAGGACAATCACATCCTTCCTAAAGTGTGGTCATCAGAATAGGACACGATACTCTAGCTGTGGCCTAGCAGAGCTTTAAAAAGGTTTAGCATAACTTTTCTGGCTTTGTACTCAGTTTCTCCATTTAAGAAGATCAAGATCCAATATGTTTTGCTGACTAATCTCTCAATATGTCCTGCCACCTTCAAAGATCTATTCAGTGAACCATCAGGTTCCTTAGTTCCTCTTCAGGTCTGTGCCATTGAGTCTATATTGCCAGGCAATATAGACTCCTTCTGACAAAATGCATCAACTCACACTTCTCTGTAATAAATTCCATCTGCCATTTGTCTGCCCATTCTGCCAGCCTATTTATGTCCTACGGCAGTCGATTAGTATCATCCTCACAAATTTTGAAATTTTACTCTTGTTGTGATTTACCAGCCTTGTCGTGCCTGACTCGAGACGCAACAAGGGCATTAAATCTCGCAAGAGGCCCATCGTGAGATCTGCAAATTTAAGTCAGTAGTTAATCTCATTGAATATGTCTGCATCGGAGTTACCCAATGCACGGGACGCAACAGCCTCACCTCGGGGACCAAGCCAGGCGCCATTTAGCACTGGTTTCCACAACGTGGACCAGGCATAACAGCACTTGGGAGGAGGGTTCCCAGGTGATCGGGGGCCCCCAGGTGGCTTGGCACTGGCAGTGCAACTGGGCAATGCCAGGTAGCCCAGGTGGCACTGTCAGGCTGGTAGGGGCACTGCCAGAGTGCCCAGCTAGCAGTGTCAAGATGCCCAGGAGCCATCTTGCCCATGCTAGGGATCAGGCCCGGGGGTGCCTTCCCTTATTAGGTAGGGTGCGGTTAGCACAAGGACTCCCAATTAGTAAGTTGGGGCATTGGGGGGGATCCGGAGGCCGTGGTGGAGGGTCCAGAGATCGGGGCTCCATTTACAAATGACATCTTGCTCTTTTCCTGCACTGGCGATTTGAGCTCATTAGTGCAAGAAATGAGCCAAAGTGCAGCCATGGCGTTCCTCACCGAGTCTCAAAAATGAAGCAGAGTTCTGTTTAATAGTGGGGCCATTCTCGGCTTTTCCATTAAATCGTGCCCTTTGTATTCCAATATCCAATTCATATCAAAAGGAGCAGTGGCCTGAGCACTGACCCTTGCAGAGTACCACTTTCTACCATACTCAAGGTGAAAGCAACAATTTACCATGGCTCACTGTTTACTATCCTTAAACCAATATTTTTATCCATGGTGACACTGACCATCCTATTGCTGGAACCTCAATTGTGTTAACGAACATCTTTTATGGAACTTTGCCAAACACTTTCTTGAAATCTATAATCGACAACATCCATTGCTTTCTCTTCATCAACACTCTGTTACTACATCAAAATGGCCTGCCTTTTACAAACCCATACTGGCTCTCCTTAATGAACTCAAATCTTTCCAAATGCCTGTTAATCCTTTCCTTCATTAGTGTTTTTGAAATCTTACCCACCCACTGCTGTTAAACTGACCTGCCCATAGTTACATGAAATATCCAAATGCACAAAAGCACAGTGGTTAACACAGTTGCTTTACAGCTCTAAGGTCCCAGGTTCGATTCCCGGCTTGGGTCATGTCTGTGCGGAGTCTGCACATTCTCACAGTGTCTGCATTTTCCTTCGGGTGCTCTGGTTTCCTCTCACAGTCCAAAGATGTGCAGGTTAGGTGGATTGGCCATGATAAATTGCCCTTAGTGTCCAAAAAGGTGAGTTGGGGTTACTGGATTACGGGGATAGGGTGGAGGTGTGAGCTTAAGTAGGGTGCTTTTCTAAGAGCCGGTGTGGACTCGATGGGCCGAATGGCCTCCTTCTGCACTGTAAATTCTATGATTCTATATTCTTGTGCAAGGGTTTCACATTTGCCATTTTACAGTCCCCCCCTGTATCAAGGATAGGTTGGTAGATTATGGCCAGCCTTTCATTATCTCCAGTTCCACTTCCATTAGCAATTTGGGATGCAAGTCATTCAGACCAGGCAACATATCCCCTCTAAACATAGCAAGGGAATACATTCTTCCTTCAATTTTTATTTATTCTATTACCTCTAAATCCTATGCTTCTACTCATGTTTTGTCAATATTCGAAGAGTGGAGGGGTGTGCCTCCTCATCAACTCCTCCTGGTGCTTGGATGTGGCGACCCTGGCGACCTACTGCTCCCAGACCTGGAATACCTGACCGTGAAGGGCCGCCCATATTATCTTCCACGTGAGTTCACTTCGGCCATTATCACAGCGGCCTACATCCCACCACAGGCAGAAGTGAGGAAGGCGCTGGACGAACTATACATAGTTATAAACAACTACGAAACAGAACACCTAGAGGCCTTGGTCATCGTGGCCGGAGACTTCAACAAGGCCAACCTCAAGAGTGTACTGCCAAAATTCCACCAGCACATCTCCTGTCCCACCAGGGGTGACAACACTCTTGACCACTGCTACTCAAAAATCAAGGGCGCCTACCATTCCATCGCCCGACCGCACTTTGGGAAATCAGAACATAAGACATAGGGCAGCACGGTAGCATAGTGGTTAGCACTGTGGCTTCACAGCACCAGGGTCCCAGGTTCGATTCCCTGCTGGGTCACTGCCTGCGCGGAGTCTGCACGTTCTCCCCGTGTGTGCGTGGGTTTCCTCCGGGTGCTCCGGTTTCCTCCCACAGTCCAAAGACGTGCAGGTTAGGTGGATTGGCCATGATAAATTGCCTTAGTGTCCAAAAAAAGTGTGGGAGGAGTCATTGGGTTAGGGGGATCAGGTTGAAGTGAGGACTTAAGTGGGTCGGTGCAGACTCGATGGGCCGAATAGCCTCCTTCTGCACTGTATGTTCTATGTTCTATGTTCTAAGACGGCGCTCCTTCTCCCGGCATACAAGCAGAAACTCAAGCGGGAGAATCCAGCTAAGAAGGTTGTGCAGTGCTGGTCCGAGGAGACAGAAGAGCTCTTACGTGACTGCTTAGAGACAGTGGACTGGTCCATATTTTAGAACTCAGCGACCAACTTAAATGAGTTGACCACCGTCACCGACTTCATCAGCAAATGTGTGGACGACTGCGTGCCAAAGAAAGCAGTACGTACGTTCCCCAACCGGAAACCATGGCTCAATCGTGAGATTGACCCCCCTACTGAAGGACAGATCTGAGGCGTTCAAGACAGACGACCCTGACCTATACAAGAAATCCAGGTACGACCTCCACAAAGCCATCTGAGATGCCAAGAGAGAATATCAAACCAAGCTAGAGTCACAGATGGACTCTCGACGGTTGTGGCAAGGACTAAACAACATAACGGGCTACAAAGCCGAACAGTATCTCTGGCAGCAGCGCACCCCTCCCCGATGAACTCAATGCATTCTATGCTCGGTTCGAGCAGGTAACCAACAATCCGCTGTCGAGTGCCCCAGCAGCCCATAATTCACCCATACCCACCATCACAGCTTCCGAAGTCAGATCAGCCTTCCTGAAAGTGAACCCACGGAAGGCGACGGGCCCGGATGGGATCCCTGGTCGTGCACTCAGAGCCTGCGTGGACCAGCTGGCAGAGGTATTCGCGGACATCTTTAACCTGTCCCTACTCCCCTCCGAGGTCCCCACCTGCTTCAAGAAGACCACTATCATACCGGTACCAAAGAAGAACCAGGCAACGTGCCTCAATGACTACCGTCCGGTGGCCCTGACTTCAGTCGTAATTAAGTGCTTAGAGAGGTTGATCATGAAGCGCATCAGCTCCATATTCCCAGAACGCCTTGATCCACTGCAATTCGCATACCGTTGCAACCGGTCCACATCAGACGCCATTTCCCTGACCCTCCACTCATCCCTAGAACATCTCGAAAACAAGAACTCCTACATCAGACTCCTATTTATTGACAACAGCTCCGCCTTCAACACATAATCCCAGCCAAGCACATATCAAAGCTCCAAAACCTAGGACTTGGCTCCCCACTCTGCAACTGGATCCTCGATTTTCTGACCAACAGACCACAATCAGTAAGAATGATCAACAACATCTCCTCCACAATAGTCCTCAACACCGGGGCCCCGCAAGGCTGCGTACTTAGCCCCCTACATACGACTGCGTGGCAAAACTTGGTTCCAACTCCATCTACAAGTTTGCTGACGATACAACCATAGTGGGCCGGATCTCGAATAACGACGAGTCGGAATACAGGCGAGAGAGAGAGAACCTAGTGGAGTAGTGTAGCGACAACAATCTCTCCCTCAATGCCAGCAAAACTAAAGAGCTGGTCATTGGCTTCAGAAAGCAAAGTACTGTACACACCCCTGTCAGCATCAATGGGGCTGAGGTGGAGATGGTTAGCAGTTTCAAATTCCTAGGGCTGCCCATCTCCAAAAATCTGTCCTGGTCCACCCACGTCGACGCTACCACCAAGAAAGCACAACAGCGCCTATACTTCCTCAGGAAACTAAGGAAATTCGGCATGTCCACATTAACCCTTACCAACTTTTACAGATGCACCATAGGAAACATCCTATCAGGCTGCATCACAGCCTGGTATGGCAACTGCTCGGCCCAGGACCGCAAGAAACTTCAGAGAGTCGTGAACACCGCCCAGTCCATCACACAAACCTGCCTCCCAACCATTGACTCCATCTACACCTCCCGCTGCCTGGGGAAAGCGGGCAGCATAATCAAAGATCCCTCCCACCCGGCTTACTCACTCTTCCAACTTCTTCCATCGGGCAGGAGATACAGAAGTCTGAGAACACGCACGAACAGACTCAAAAACAGCTTCTTGCCCACTGTCACCAGACTCCTAAATGACCCTCTTATGGACTGACCTCATTTACACTACACCCTGTATGCTTCATCCGATGCCAGTGCTTATGTAGTTACATTGTATATGTTGTGTTGCCCTATTATGTATTTTCTTTTATTCCCTTTTCTTCCCATGTACTTACTGGTCTGTTGAGCTGCTCGCAGAAAAATACTTTTCACTGTACCTCGGTACACGTGACAATAAACAAATCCAATCTAATATTCTCTTCCTCGGTAAACACCGATACTATGGGCCCAAATCTTCCAAGGAGTAGCAATCACTGTTGGAAAGCTGCTCCGCATCTACTTTTCTGCGCCCCGATGGAACTCCTCATTACTGGCCGGGTCTTCCGATCCCAGAGCCTTTAGACATGCGGAGTGGTCTTCCATCAAACTGTTTCCTTGTAGCGCTGAATCAAGGTGAAGACGAATGACACCCACCCCCTTCTGACGGCACTATGTGCAGTCCCAAACACACAGAAAACCTTCAGGATATTTGGACAGCTTTTTAGCATGTTAGTGAATGGATGAATGGATGAATGTATAGGTGTGCAAGTAGGGTAGTGAGGGAAATGGGAAAGTGGGCACGGTGGGTGAAGGAAGTGGGAATGTGGGTAGGGAGTGTGAAGGAAGTGGGAATGTGGGTAGGGAGTGTGAAGGAAGTGGGCAGGGTGGGTGAGGGAAGTGGGCAGGGTGGGTGAGGGAAGTGGGCAGGGTGGGTGAGGGAAGTGGGCAGGGTGGGTGAGGGAAGTGGGCAGGGTGAGTGAGCGAAGTAGGCAGGGTGGGTGAGGGAAGTGGGCAGGGTGGGTGAGGGACGTGGGCAGGGTGGGTGAGGGACGTGGGCAGGATGGCTGAGGGAAGTGAGCAGGGTGGGTGAGGGAAGTGGGCAGGGTGGGTGAGGTAAGTGGGCAGGGTGAGTGAGGGAAGTGGGCAGGGTGGGTGAGGGAAGTGGGCAGGGTGGGTGAGGGAAGTGGGCAGGATGGCTGAGGGAAGTGGGCAGGGTGGGTGAGGGAAGTGGGCAGGGTGGGTGAGGTAAGTGGGCAGGGTGGGTGAGGGAAGTGGGCAGGGTGGGTGAGGGAAGTGGGCAGGGTGGGTGAGGGAAGTGGGCAGGATGGCTGAGGGAAGTGGGCAGGGTGGGTGAGGGAAGTGGGCAGGGTGGGTGAGGGAAGTGGGCAGGATGGCTGAGGGAAGTGGGCAGGGTGGGTGAGGGAAGTGGGCAGGGTGGGTGAGGGAAGTGGGCAGGGTGGGTGAGGGAAGTGGGCAGGGTGGCTGAGGGAAGTGGGCAGGGTGGGTGAGGGAAGTGGGCAGGGTGGGTGAGGTAAGTGGGCAGGGTGAGTGAGGGAAGTGGGCAGGGTGGCTGAGGGAAGTGGGCAGGGTGGGTGAGGGAAGTGGGCAGGGTGGGTGAGGGAAGTGGGCAGGGTGGGTGAGGTAAGTGGGCAGGGTGAGTGAGGGAAGTGGGCAGGGTGGCTGAGGGAAGTGGGCAGGGTGGGTGAGGGAAGTGGGCAGGGTGGGTGAGGGAAGTGGGCAGGGTGGGTGAGGGAAGTGGGAATGTGGGTAGGGTTGGTGAGGGACATGGGCAGGTAGCAGGTGGGCAAGATAGCAGCAAGACCAGGCAAAGCTGAAAATGGCATGCCACCCGAGTGATGCTGAAACACAGGGCTACGTGCATGTTAAACAGCGGAAGCAGCATTCTCCAGCCAGAACTAAACAATCACATAAATATGGGTCAAATTAAACCTCTGCAGCCCGGCCACATCCAGGACAATTACACAACTTAGAGGAATAGGAGACTCCACAAACATCAATGATAGCAGAGGCGGGCAGCACGGTGGCACAGTGAGTAACACTGCAGTCTCACGGCGCCGAGGTGTCAGGTTCGATCCCGGCTCTGGGTCACTGTCCGTGTGGAGTTTGCACATTCTCCCCGTGTCTGCGTGGGTTTCGCCCCCACAACCCAAACATGTGCAGGTTAAGTGGATTGGCCACGCTAAATTGCTCCCTTAATTGGAAAAATGAATTGGGTACTCTAAATTTAATTTAAAAATAAATAAATAGAAAAGAAAATGATAGCAGAGGCCACTGGGTGAGTGCACAAGACAAGGCTGAAGCATTCTCAGCCAGAAGTATCGAGTGGATGATCCACCGTGACTTATTTCAGCATCACGGATCCCAGTATTCAGCCAATTTGAATCAGTCAAGATGATATGAAGAAATGGCTGATTGAACTGGATACAGCAAAGGCTATGGGCCCTGACAACATCACAGTTGGAGTGCTGAAGACTTGTTTTCCAGAATTAGCCACGTCCATAGCTGAGCTGTTCCAGTACAGCCACAATACTAACATCTACTTGACAAAATGGCAGATTTCCCAGGTATGTCTTGTCCAGAAAAAGCATTACAAATCCACTTACTGCCACATCAATTCAATCTTAATGATCAGCAAGGGGCCATTGGTAATGCTATCAAGCAGTACTTACTCATTAATACCCCGCTCACCATAGTTCAGTTTATGTTCCGCCAGGGTGATTTAGCTCCAGAAGCCACCGCTCCTTCATTTTCTATACTAATAGATGAAGTGAAGTCTAGTCTATGTGGTTTCTCTTCATAATTTATGCCAGATATCCTTCTGGTGAACCTGTGCTGCACTGTCTTCAAGGTCGATATATCCTTCCTAGGTGTGGTGCCCAGAACCAAACACAATGCTTCAAATGAGGTTCGATCAAAGCTTTATCAATCGGTAACAAAACTTTCACTCCTTTGCATTGACTCGCCAATGTTGGTCCTCTGTTTACGAAGGGTAGCAAGGATAATCCCGGGAACTACAGGCCGGTGAGCCTTACGTCAGTTGTAGGGAAATTACTGGAGAGAATTCTTCGAGACACGATCTACTCAAATTTGGAAGCAAATGGACATATTAGTGAGAGGCAGCATGGTTTTGTGAAGGGGAGGTCATGTCTCACTAACTTGATAGAGTTTTTCGAAGAGGTCACAAAGATGATTGATGCAGGTAGGGCAGTGGATGTAGTCTATATGGACTTCAGTTAGGCCTTTGACAAGGTCCCTCATGGTAGATTGGTACAAAAGGTGAAGTCACACAGGATCAGGGGTGAGCTGGCAAGGTGGATACAAAACTGGCTAGGTCATAGAAGGCAGAGAGTAGCATTGGAGGGCTGTGACTAGTGGTGTTCTGCAGGGATCAGTGCTGTTCCTTTGCTATTCGTAGTATATATAAATGATTTGGAGAAAACTGTAACTGGTCTGATTAGTAAGTTTGCAGATGAAACAAAGGTTGGTGGAATTGCGGATCGCGATGAAGACTGTCAGAGGATACAGCAGAATTTAGATTGTTTGCAGACTTGGGCCGAGAGATGGCAGATGGAGTTTAATCCGGACAAATGTGAGGCAATGCATTTTGGAAGGTCTAATGCAGGTAGTGAATATACAGTGAATGGTAGAACCCTCAAGAGTATTGAAAGTCAGATAGATCTAGGTGTACAGGTCCACAGGTCATTGAAAGGGGCAACACAGGTGGAGAAGGTAGTCAAGAAGGTATACGGCATGCTGCCTTCATTGGCCGGGGCATTGAGTATAAGATTTGGCAAGTCATGTTGCAGCTGTATAGTACCTTAGTTAGGCCACACTTGGAGTATAGTGTTCAATTCTGGTCGCCACACTACCAGAAGGATGTGGAGGCTTTAGAGAGGGTGCAGAAGAGATTTACCAGAATGTTGCCTGGTATGGAGGGCATTAGCTATGAGGAGCGATTGAATAAACTCGGTTTGTTCTCACTGGAACGAAGGAGGTTGAGGGGCGACCTGATAGAGGTCTACAAAATTATGAGGGGCATAGACAGAGTGGATAGTCAGAGGCTTTTCCCCAGGGTAGAGGGGTCAATTACTAGGGGACATAGGTTTAAGGTGCGAGGGGCAAGGTTTAGAGTAGATGTACGAGGCAAGATTTTTACACAGAGGGTAGTGGGTTCCTGGAACTCGCTGCCGGAGGAGGTGGTGGAAGCAGGGACGATAGTGACATTTAAGGGGCATCTTGACAAATACATGAATAGGATGGGAATAGAGGGATACGGACCCAGGAAGTGGGTCCGTAGAAGATTGTAGTTTAGTCGGGCAGAATGGTCGGCACGGGCTTGGAGGGCCGAAGGGCCTGTTCCTGTGCTGTACTTTTCTTTGTTCTTTGTTCTTGGTTCATTCTAGTCCCCTGGAGATATTCCATTAGCCTTTAAAATAATTTCTTGTACTTGTCCATTGGTGTTAGAGGTTTCTGCTCTTGGACCCCTAAATCTCTCTTCTTCTCTACAGCTCCCAGCTTCTCAGCATTTACAAAATATTTTGATTATCATTCTTCCGTGCATGTAGGGGCCTCACTCTTCCCCATTCTGAATTCCAACTGCCACAGTTTGGCCAACTCACTGGATCTATTAAGTTCCTGTGCAGCTTTCTGCTCACGTTTACACTATATACAGTGCCGTCCGACTTAGTATTATCAGTAAACTTGGACTTAGAACTCTTTATTCCCTCATCCAAGTCATTAAAAAATATATGGGGCGCAGTGGGTTACTGGGTCACTGTCCATGTGGAGTTTACACATTCTCTCCGTGTTTGCGTGGGTTTCGCCCCCACAACCCAAAGATGTGCAAGGTAGGTGGATTGGCCACGCTAAATTGCCCCCTTAATTGGAAAAAATGAATTGGGTACTCTAAATGTTTTTTTTTTTAAATCATGAAAAGCTGAGGCCTCAATATTGTTGCCTAGGAGGCACCGCAAGTTACATCCAGCCAATTTCAGCACAGATCATTATTATGACACTCTGTTTCCTACCTATTAACCAAATCTCCATGTTAACCTTTTATCTTTTATTTCTTGTCTTTCTTTATGTATATTTCCCCCCCCCCCACTTTTTCCCCTTACCTTATCCCCCCTTTCCTTACCTTTTTGCCCCTTTGCTTCCCCCTTCCCCCCCTTTTCTCATTTTACCTCTCTCCCACCCATCTCCCCCCCTTCCCCCACATTACACCTGTCACAGCTTACCCTCTGATCTTAGTTTCTCTACTGTTTGGCCTTTCACCCCTTTTATTCTCTCTGGGGACTGCCAATAGCACTCTTTCCCCTTGGTTTCTGTGGCTGTGACTCATCTTTCATTCCCTCACCCTACAGTATAAGTATCTCCCACTTTATATGCCTTTCAGCTTTGACAATGGGTCACCTGAACTCGAATCGTTAGCTCTTTTCTCTCCTTACACATGCTGCCAGACCTGCTGAGATTTTCCAGCATTTTCTCTTTTGCTCTCCATGTTAAGAGATTGCTGACTCCTATGTGCTCTCATTTTGGTAAGTTACATGTGAATCATAAGTTCTATGTAAGTGTGGAGAGGGCAATATATTAACATGGAATGAGGATGGTTTAATGGACTGAAAACAGAGCAAGTATGAATTGGATTATTTCAGGTTGGCACGGTTACTGCATGAGGTACCCTCAATAACGATGCTTAGCGTGTAAACGGTAAAGAAGGCTTTATTAGACTAAGAACTATGCTAGAGCTGAGACATATGCTAACTGCTGTACAGCCCACAAGGCAGCCCTTTATGTATGGCTCACAGATGGGCGGAGCCAGAGGCAGAGTCCCCAGGGTTCCAAGCCCGGTCTTAAAGGGGACATCACCTTACATGATGATAAGTCATCACACTGCAATGATCAGTACTTGGGCGTCAGCTGTTTACAATCTAATTAATGACCTTGATGAAGGCACTGAACATAATATATGCAAGTTGCATGGCGATACAAAGTTAGGTGGTAAAGACTTGCTCTTCCTTCAAGGCGTTGACCACAGTTATGGTTATGTTCTGGTAAGTACATCAGTGACTGTTAAGACTGATCTGCACCCAGAATGATCGGCTGCAAAGAGGATTGGATACCGCATTGGATACCAATTGTGTTTTGGATGAAATAATGGCTTGGGATTTCTACTCCGTGCGCATTCTCTCTGCCTCTGATATACGTTCTCTTTCATAAGGAGGCCACACCATTTTTTATCTGGCTGCAACAGGTACAGCAATCCCAGGTGAGATTCTCCCAGGACTTGTAGTCAATATCAAAACACTTAAATGAAGCACCAGAGTGTCCTTGTAGCACTTCCTATGATCGCTATGAATGCGCATCCAAGCGCAAAACCAAGCTCTCCATGACCAACCCAACTGAATTGTGATGGTGGATGCTTGGCATGCCAGCTTGGGTGAGCCCCTCAGTGTCTGGTATCATGTCCTGCCACCTAACTTTCAGAAGCTTCTGAAAGCAGCTAAAGTGAAAGTAGTTGAGCTTCTTGGCAAATGGAGAAAATTCCCATCCAAGCAATACCTGATTTCTAAGCCAGGATCACCATCATGGAAGACATCGGAGAGCATCGCAGTGAACAAAAACATGGCAAAGAGTGCTGGAGCAAGCACACAGCCCTGCTTAACTCCGTTAGTGAGTGGTAATGTGTCAGAAGACTCACCACCATTCAGGGAACACACGAGCATTGCCATCATGGAACTATCGAATCATAACGATGAATTTCTTCGGGTGGCCAAATTTCTCCATTACTTTTCAAAGGTGGGAAAGTGAAGAAGAAAAAGGATTCTTGCATTTGCAGGTAAATCCCGAATTTACATAAAACAAATTTACTGGACATGCTGGTTTTACGGGCAGGCTTGCTATCAAGTCTGCACTGCCTCTCTGAAAGAACACTCTAGCCAGGCCAATTCCCCAGCCCTATCCCTATAACCTGCACGTCCCTGGACAATAAGGGGCAATTTATCATGGCCTTTCCATTTAACACTCCAACTGTTAATTTTCTGGAGATGGGACTTCTGCCCCTCCCTCGGGAGAATATCCAACATCAGAGAGCTGCTGGCCAATTTGATTGACTGACAGCTCAGCTGTCCCAGCAGCACCAGTAGCCAGGATTGTCTCTAGGTTCTAAGACCCAGAAACTAATTATAACAGAAGTCGATACATTTTTGTGTATTAAGGGAAATAGAAGAAATGGAGATAATGCCAGAATGTGGAGTTGATCTTTGGCAGAGCACGCGTCAAAGGTCAAATGGCCTACTCTAGCTTTTAATGATATCATCTCATGCTGAACCTTGTCAGATGTCTTTTAGAATTTGTAAGGAACCTCTTGTAAATCATTGTCAGTTTCTTGTTTTCCTTTGTAATTTCTGTTCTTTTTGGATTTTCTAATTTTTGTACCTGGACAATTACTGGGGCCCTACACCTTTAAGATGGACTTGCCCTTTTATAAAACAAACAAATTCCCAAGCAGGCTGTGTGGTTGTGCTGAGATCGGTGATGACCCCTCTTGATAGGCTTGGCTGTCAGCCAATGGATTACTTGATATTCCCAGGTCTCAACTGATTCTCGACGCTGGTTGGTGCTAATCGCTGGGAATGTTTCTTACTTTGTGAGACTGTTTTTGCTTTCGGTATTCGTTTTGACCATGAAGATGGAAGGCTACAGCTCTGATCTCTCTCTAAAGATATGAAGGAAAAGCCTCTCTCTCTACAGAGAGATCCAGTCCAGCAGCAGCTGCAGGCAGGGTGGGTTATTTGAAAACTTTTAAAAAATCTTATGTGGAGAACTCTAGTCTTATCTCAGAGAAGTTGATAGTTTGCAGTGGAATTGGAAGCAAGTCCCAATTAAACAGACCTGAGGCGGATCCTCCGAATGAAGGTCCAGGTTATGCAAGTTAAAGTCACTCCCCAGAGGGGATCCGAGAGCCTGAGAGTCCTGTCTGAATGTTCCAGCCTGAATGTTTCAGCCAGAAGAACCTTGGTACCAATCCAACTGAGGGTTTCAACACTCTGTGCCCAAGGAAGATTGCCGGCTACAACGATTTCAATATCAGCAACAAGGACCCTTACCTCTCATTCTTCCATTTTAATCCCTATCATATTACCCTTTCCTTTCCCGTGTGTGTGTCTAGTTGGCGTGTGTTTGGGTAGAGGGTGGGATGGTAAAAGAGGGAGTAATAGATCAGCTGGCCGATATTCTATTAAAATTATTCCATGCCTTATTTCTATTGTTGTTATAGATAAAACGGTTTTGTGTTTTACTTACAAATCTGGTGCCTGTAAATCACTGGAGTAGTCAAGGGTCAAAGATCTCAGAAACTATATACAAATTATTGGTTAATTCACTTGTCTTGGGACTCTGGGGCCTGTGGGGTTGGAACTGACCGCACATTAGCCCAGGGTGTCTAAACAAAGTCTAAGAACCCATGAAATGGGAACACGAGTGGGCCATATGGCCCATCAATCCTGCTCCACCATTCAATCCGATCACAGCTGATTTTGGACTTCAACACCATTTTCCCGCTCACTCACTAGATCCTTCAATTCCCTGAGACACCAAAAATCTGTCTGTTCCAGCCTTAAATATATTCAATAATGGAAAAATCTGTCTGTTTCAGCCTTAAATATATTCAATAATGGAGCATCCACAACACTCTGGGGTTGAGAATTCCAAAAATTCACAATCCTTTGGGGATGATTCTCCGAGCCCCATGCTGGGACGGAGAATCGCCACAACCCCGCCACGACTCCCCGACACCGGCGTGCGATTCTCCGAGGTGCGGATATTCGGCGCCAAATCGGCGCCCTTTGCGCCAGCGCGTTTGACGCGGAGCTGGCCGCGGGCCGCTGGAATAGGCGGGGACGCCAATTCTCCGGCCCGGATGGGCCGAGCTGCCGCGCGGATACGACCGAGTGCCGCCGGCACCGTTCACCCCTGGTCGCTGCCGGCGGGAACTCTGCGTGAAGGGTCGGGGTGTGGCCAGTGGGGGTGGGGGTGGGGGCTCCGTCCCCAGGGGGGGCCTCCGATGGGGTCTGGCCCGCGATTGGGGCCCACCAATCGGCGGGCCGGCCTCTCCCCCCTCGGCCAACTTTCCTCCGCGGCCAGCCCCTGAACACCGACGCCATGTTGAGTCGAGGTCAGCGCGCTGAAAAAGTCCCCCGCACATGCGCAGGTTGGCGAGGCCCAACTGCGCATGTGTGGGTTGGCGCGGTGCCCATTTGGCGCCAGGAAAGGAAGCTGGAGCGGCGTAAACTGCTCCAGCGCTGTGCTGGGGGCCAGAATCGGTCGTCCCTGTGCCCATTTCACGCCGTCGTGAAACGCGACGGTATTCACGACTGCGCGAACACTTGGGCTCCATTTTGGAGAATCGCACCCTTTGAGTGAAGTAATTTCTCCTCATCTGAGTCCTAACTGATTGGCCTCCTATCCCATGACTGTGCCCGATGTGTTAGATTCCCCGGTCAGTGGAAACATTCTTACAGCGTCAACCCTATCAAACCCCCTCAGAATTTTGTAGGTTTCAATTCTTCCACATGCTAGAGAATACAAGCCCAATTTACTCACCCTCTCATCATAGGAAAACCCCTCATCCCAGGGACAAATTTATTGAACCCTCGCTTTACTACCTCCAATGCAAGTATATCCTTTCTTAAATGTGAATACCAAAGCCAGATGTGGTCTCATCAAAACCCTGTGCAACTACAGCAAGACTTCTTTATTCCTATATTTCAATCCTCTTGCAATTAAAGTCAACATGCCATTTACCTTCCTAATTGCTTGCTGCGCCTGCATGCTAACTTTCTGCGTTCCTTGTAATAACCCAGCTTTCAGGTGCCCTTAAAATGTCCTTGTTACTCAGTACCCCTTACTTCAGCTGACATCTTCATGAAATATCCAATGCGCTGCATGGGTGTAGCTATGAAAGCACACAGCTACCAGGAATTTTCCAATGCCATGCAAATTCATCTGTCAGGTACTTTATGGCAATGGACAAATGATGAATATGCCCCTCCTACTCTCTTGCTTATGTAGAACTTTAACGGTGAAAATTAAATACGAATCTGGCAGTCCTGATGGAGGGGTTAAAAGAAGATTTAAATGGGTGAACTACCCTTCCACTTTGATTAGCTTGTCGGCCGTCGGGGTACGCCACGTGGGCGTACTGGGGGTCAGCGTGGAGAAGATGGACCCTCTCGACCAATGGGTCCGACTTGTGCGCTCGCACGTGTTTTCGGAGCAGGATGGGTCCGGGAGCTGCCAGCCAGGTTGGGAGCGAGGTCCCAGAGGAGGACTTCTTGGGGAAGACAAGGAGACATTTGTGAGGTGTCTGGTTGGTTGTGGTACAAAGCAGTGACCGGATGGAGTGGAGGGCATCCGGGAGGACGTCCTGCCAGCAGGAGACTGGGAGATTCCTAGACCGTAGGGCCAGTAGGACGGTCTTCCAGACAATTCCGTTCTCCCTCTCTACCTGCCCGTTTCCCCGGGGGTTGTAACTGGTCGTCCTGCTCGAGGTGATGCCCTTGCTGAGCAGGAATTGACGCAGTTCGTCGCTCATAAAGGAGGACATCCTATCACTATGTATGTAGGCGGGGAACCCGAACAGTGCAAAGATGCTATGGAGTGCCTTGATGACGGTGGTTGCGGTCATATCGGGGCAGGGGATGGCGAATGGGAACCGGGAGTACTCGTCAATCATGTTCAGGAAGTACGTGTTGCGGTCAGTGGAGGGGAGGGGGCCTTTGAAGTCCATGCTGAGGCATTCAAAGGGACGGGAAGCCTTTATCAGGTGCGCTTTCTCTGGCTGGTAGAAGTGCGGTTTGCACTCGGTGCAGATTTGGCAGTCCCTGGTGGCTGTCCTGACCTCCCCGATGGAGTAGGGCAGGTTGCGGGTCTTGATAAAATGGAAAAAGCGAATAACCCCTGGGTGGCAGAGGTCCTCGTGGAGGGCTCGGAGGCGATCCACTTGTGAAGTGGCACATGTGCCGCGGGGCAGGGCGTCAGGAGGCTCGTTTAGCTTCCCGGGACGATACAAGATCTCGTAATTGTAGGTGGAGAGTTCGATCCTCCCCCGCAAGATCTGATCGTTTTTTATCTTGCCCCGCTGTGCATTATCGAACATGAAGGCAACCGACCGTTGGTCAGTGAGGAGAGTGAATCTCCTGCCGGCCAGGTAATGCCTCCAATGTTGCACAGCTTCTACTATGGCCGGGGCCTCCTTTTCGACTGAGCAGTGGTGGATTTTGGAAACATGGAGGATACGTAAGAAGAAGGCCACGGGCCTGCCCGCTTGGTTGAGGGTGGCCGCCAGAGCTACGTCAGACGCGTCGCTCTCGACCTGGAAGGGGAGGGACTCGTTGATGGCGTGCATCGTGGCCTTTGCAATGTCCATTTTGATGCGGCTGAATGCCTGGCGGGCCTCTATCGAAATGGGAAAAACTGTGGATTGGATCAGGGGTAGAGCCTTGTCGGCGTAGTTGGGGACCCACTGGGCGTAGTAACTGAAAAATCCTAGGCAGCGCTTCAGGGCCTTGGAGCAGTGAGGGAAGGGGAACTCTATAAGGGGGCGCATGCGCTCAGGGTCGGGGCCTATAACTCCATTTCGCACTATGTAGCCGAGGATGGCTAGGCCGTCGGTGCTAAACACGCATTTATCCTTGTTGTATGTAAGGTTAAGGATCTTTGTGGTCTGTAGGAATTTTCGGAGGTTGGTGTCGTTGTCCTGCTGGTTATGGCCGCAGATGGTGACATTATCGAGATACGGGAATGTTGCCCGTAAACCGTACCGGTCAACCATTCGGTCCATCTCGCACTGGAAGACCGAGACCCCGTTGGTGACACCGAAGGGAACCCTTAAGAAGTGGTAGAGCCGCCCATCTGCCTCGAAGGCAGTGTAGTTGTGGTCACTAGTGCGGATGGGGAGCTGGTGGTAGGCGGACTTAAGATCCACCGTGGAGAAGACCTTGTACTGCACGATCCTGTTTACCAGGTCGGATATGCGGGGGAGAGGGTACGCGTCCAGCTGTGTAAACCTGTTGATGGTCTGACTGTAGTCAATGACCATCCTATGCTTCTCCCCAGTCTTTACCACCACTACTTGAGCTCTCCAGGGACTGTTGCTAGCTTCAATGACTCCTTCCCTCAGTAGCCTTTGGACCTCTGACCTAATAAAGATCCGGTCCTGGGCACTGTAGCGTCTGCTCCTGGTGGCGATGGGTTTGCAATCCGGGATGAGGTTCACAAACAGGGAGGCGGGTCGACCTTAAGGGTCGCGAGGCCGCAGACAGTGAGGGGGGGTGGTATAGGGCCGCCGAATTTGAAAGTTAGACTTTGGAGATTACACTGGAAGTCTAAACCTAGGACTGTGGCCGCGCAGAGGTGGGGAAGGATGAAGAGCTGGTAATTTTTGATCTCACTTCCCTGGACTGTGAGGTTTGCTGCACAAAACCCCTTTATCTCTACTGAGTGGGAACCGGGGGCCAGGGAGATTTTTTGATTAACGGGGTGGATGAGGAGAGAACAGCGCCTTACCGTGTCGGGGTGTATGAAGCTCTCCGTGCTCCCAGAGTCGATTAGGCAGGAGGTCTCGTGCCCGTTGATAAATACAGTCGTTGTAGCAGTTGAGAGTGTTCGAGGCCGGGACTGATCCAGAGTCACCGAGGCTAATCGCAGCAGTTGAGTGTTCTCTTTGGGCAGTGTGTGGTCAGCCGCGCTGGGGTCCTGGGGGTCCATCCAAGATGGCGGCTCCCGTTGGTTGCACATGGCTGGGGGTACACAAAATGGCGGCGCCCATCCCTCTAACGTGGCGTCTGCGGGACAAGATGGCGGCACCCGGAAGCCGCACGTGGCCCTGGAGTAGGAAGATGGCGGGGCCTGCTGGCCGCACGGGGACCGTGGAGAGGTTTGTGGTGGCGGTCCGCATTTACCGCCGGAGACCGCGGCAACCACACGGACCTGGCATACCACCACAAAATGGCCCTTTTTACCGCATCCCTTGCAGGTGGATGCGCGGGCCGGGCAGCCCTGGCGCGGGTGCTTGGCCTGCCCACAAAAGTAGCAGCGGGGCCCCCCAGGGTTGTCAGGCCGCCTTGCAGCACAAGCTTGTGGGGGGATGGGGAATGTCTCGGGGTTGGCTGCGGAAGGGTTCCACGCTGCCAAGGGGGCTGCCGCGCGGTCGGAAACGTAAGCGCGGGCGTTTCTGAAGGCCCCATCCAGGGAGCCTGCAAGGGCCCGTGCCTCCTTGAGGCCTAGGGTGTCTTTTTCCAGCAATCGCTGGCAGATTTGGGAGGACAGCATACGTGCCACAAAAGCATCCCGAAACCTGCAGGCAGCTACAGTTTCTCCCCAACACCAGGAGGGCACGGTAGAATTCTTCCAGCGATTCCCCAGGGATTTGTCGCCTTTTTGCAAGCAGATATCGGGCGTAGACCTGGTTTACCGGGGGAATATAATGTCCTTTTAGCAGCTCTATTGCTGCATCGAAGTCTTCCGCTTCCTCGATGAGGGTGAACATCTCCGGGCTCACCCTTGAGTGCAGGACTTGCATTTTCTGTTCTCCCGTGGGTGTGTTTTCGGCAGTCCCGAGATATCACTTAAAACATGCCAGCCAGTGCTTGAAGGTTGCCGCTGAGTTCGCCACGTGGGGGCTGAGTTGCAGACACTCCGGCTTGATTCGGAGCTCCACCTTTTAAATCTAGTTTATTAAATTGATGCACGATCAATGACCACTGAAGCGAGGTTGTAGTCCAACTGAATGCTTTAATAAGCTAGATGTTTCCCCCAGCAGCTTAGGTACAGAATGAAGGCTGCTGGGACGGCACGGGCTCTTATACCCCACCTAGCAGGGCGGAGCTACCATACAGCTTGACCAATAGGAAGCATACAATTTCTACCAATGGTGTTCCAGCATTACCAGGTATCGCAATACCTCTACTACCAGAGGTGCAAACGATCAAAATGAACGTCCTACCAAAGTTTCTTTTTGTGTTTCAATCCCTCTCAATATTCCTACCTAAGGCATTCTTCTATAAGATGGGTGTAGTAATTTTGGATTTTATATGGGCTGGTAAAATACCACAAATTTGACGTAGGTGGATGGTTTAGATCAGTGGGCTAGACAGCTGGTTTGTGAGGCAGAACAAGGCCAGCAGCACAGGTTCAATTCCCGTACCGGCTGAGAATTCTGAATTCTCCCTCTGTGTGGAAGGTGGCGAAGAGGGGCGTTTCACAGTAACTTCATTACAGTGTTAATGTAAGCCTACTTAATGTAAGACAAAAAACATTAGGTAGATAGATGGGTGTTTTCACAAAGGAATCGGCGGGTGGGAGAGTTTGGCTCTCCAATCTTTTGTATTCTTATTGGGCGGCGAATATAAAGAAGACTCGCCAATGGTGGAAAGAGGAAGAAGCAGAATGGGTACAGGTGGGAGGAAGCACCGTGTAAGGGGGGTAGTTTGAAGGCTTTAGCTGCGACCACACTCCCATTTATCTCGGCGAAGTTTACAGAAAGTCCGGTGGTAGCACCTTCCTTAAAAAATGGAGCCAGTTGAGACGACATTTTGGTTTGGGAAACATATCGGTGCTCGCCCCTATTTAAGGAAACCACCGATTCACCATAACCAGATTGGATAGAACATTTAAACAGTGGCATAAAGAGGGGTTGAGACAGGTAAAAGTCTTATTCTTAGAAGATAGGTTTGCGAGCTTTGAAGAATTGAGGGAGAAATACAAAATACCGAGGGAGAAGTTTAAATATCTTCAATTCCGAAATTTGGTGAAAAAGGAGTTGTCCTCTTTCTCTCGACTACCAGATTATAGCCTGTTTGATAAATTGTTCTTGCCAGATGAGTTGGGGGATGGGAAAATTACTAACATGATGGACACAAGATGTTATAACCTGCCTGCTTACCACTGGCTGGGGACTAATGGTAATCCCACAATCCTTAGGGAGTATGAGCTTCCCCAATGAGGGTGGCGGAGAAATCATTAGCAGATTCCCTGCATAAATAGAGCTGGCCAGTTTGGAACCAGCTAGAGAGGAGTGAGCAGCAAGGGAGTTACTGCTGCTGCTGTTGTATATATATGTTATTGTAAATAAATGTCATTTCTTTCTATCCTTCAACTCGTGCTGGATTCTTCGTGGCCCTTACAAAACTGGCGATGAGGACAGGATTCGAACCCACGCGTGCATAGCACAATGGATTAGCGTGGTTTTCCTGGACATTGGCGCAAAAGTATGCCGCACTCAAGAACAGCAGGGACATGGTTTTTCTCGGCATCGGACGATTCGGCAGTTTGCGCCTGGTGACCCAGTCTTCGTTCGAACTTTTGCTGGTGGTGCCCAGTGGGTCCCTGGCATTATCCTTCGCTCAACGGGCCCTGTCTTTTAACAGGTACAAGCCCAGGTTCATCTCCAGCGCAAGCATGTAGACCACGTTCGATCCAGAAAACCATTTCTTCCAAAGATCCCCCGTCCCCGCAGCTCATTTCTGCAGCCACAGAGACCAGACACAGTGGAGAGTATTCCTCACAATCTTCCTCTGGTGCCGCACTCAAAGCCTGCCTGGTCGTTGCAGAACCGCGTGGAGATAGAGACGCCGAGATGATGGAGGCAGCAGACTCCGACTCTGAGATGGAGACACAGGACGCCTCAGAGGGGGAGTCCTCGGTCCCACGGGCTGTGGATGTACAACCGGTACGTCGTTCATCACGGAACCGCCGTTCTCCGTCTCGTTACATGCCGCCCGATCCAGCGCCTCGTGCAAATGGTGTCCGGCCTGCGGCAAAATGAGTCCGATGCCATCCTTCGCCAGGGTCTTCGGTGGGTTCCTTGGACTTTGGTGGGGAGGGATGTTATCATAGAATTTACAGAGCAGAAGGAGGCCATTCGGCCCATCGAGTCTGCACCGGCTCTTGGAAAGAGCACCCTACCCAAGGTCAACATCGCCACCCTATCCCCATAACCCAGTAACCCCACCCAACACTAAGGGCAATTTTGGACACTAAGGGCAATTTTGGACACTAAGGGCAATTTATCATGGCCAATCCACCTAACCTGCACATCTTTGGACTGTGGGAGGAAACCGCAGCACCCGGAGGAAACCCACGCACACACGGGGAGGATGTGCAGACTCCGCACAGACAGTGACCCAAGCCAGAATCGAACCTGGGACCCTGGAGCTGTGAAGCAATTGTGCTATCCACAAGGCTACCGTGCTGCCCCTGCCTGCCTGCTTACCACTGGCTGGGGACTAATGGCAATCCCACAATCCTTAGGGAGTATGAGCTTCCCCAATGAGAGGAAATCATTAGAAGATTCCCTGCATAAATAGAGCTGGTCAGTTTGAACCAGCTAGAGAGGAGTGAGCAGCAAGGGAGTTACTGCTGCTGTTATATATATATATGTTATTGTAAATAAATGTTATTTCTTTCTATCCTTCAACTCGTGCTGGATTCTTCGTGGCCCTCACAAAACAAAGAAAGCACTGATTGAGGAGATAAAACAAAAATGGGAGTAAGAGTTGGATATGGAGTTGGAATGGGGAGTATGGAGTGAAATTATGCACCGGATCAATTCTACATCCTCCATGTTCCAGGATGAGCTTGATACAATTCAAGATCGTACACAGCGCCGTATGACACAGGAACGAATGAGCAGATTCGCCGCAGAGGTAGAAGATAAATGTGAGAGGTGTAAAGGAGGACCAGCTAACCATGTCCACATGTTCTGGTCATGTCTATGATTAATGGGGTTCTGGGCCTCGGTATTTAAAACGCTACCAAAAATTGTGGAGGTGGAAATATTATCGGGACCTCTTGAGGTAATTTGTGGGGTGCCAGAAGTACCAGGGCTAATAGAAAGGAAAGAGGCGGATGTGTGGTGACCTTTGCCACAAGAGGCAAATTTTATTGGAATGGAAGTCAGAAGATCCACCAAAGGTATCAACATGGTTGGGGTATGTTGCGGAATTACGTAAACTTGAAAAAATTAAGTTTGCCATTTGTGGTTCAGATGGCGGGTTCTGGATGGGATGGAAGCTGTTCTCGACTCTATTTACGGATCGGTTTGTTACCAGCAGGTAAGGAATGGGGTTAGGGGAGGTGGGAAGGGGGGGGGGGAAGAGGTAGGGAAAAGGTTTAATGGAAATAAAGGAAAAAAATCTCAAATGAGGAGAATTGTATTTTGTTTATTTTCTTATTGAAAGATTGTTTGTATGTTGTGACATATGTCCTGAGTTGAATAAAAATATTTTTTAAAAAATAAATTAAATTTGCATTACATCAAGTTACAAACTGCTGATGCTCCAACTCACTCCATTACAAGTTCATTTACACAAATTATCAGGTTTTAAAGTACCTGAAGTCATCTTTTTTCTTTTTGATTTTTGATTACTCAGAGCAAATATTTAAGGAGCAGTACAGAGGAAGACTCTATACCACAGGACAAAAGAATTGTTCAAATAAATAAAGATAACTAGGAAATACGCAATCTGTAACATTATAGTCCAGCACATCCCTCATCTATCATTACCAGCGAGAGAGGGGCATAACACTGGTTCAATTAAAAATGCAGGAGGACATCCAGGAGCAGCACCAGTCATACTGAAAAATGAGGTGCCAACCTGGTGAAGCTACAACACAGAACCAAATGCAGTGGAAGCAACAAACAGAGAAAAAGAATCCCACAATGAACAGATCAGATCCATGCTCTGAAGTCCTGCCACAACAGTGGTAGAGGCGGAACCAACTAACCAGAGGAAGAAGCTCCATAAGTATCCCCACCCTCAATGATGGGTGCAACCATTTGCAAACATCTTCAGCTAGAAGCGCCGAGTGGGTGATCTAGCTCGGCCTCCTCCTGAGGTCCCCAGCAAGACAGGTGCCAGTCTTTAGTCAATTTGATTTACTGTGAACCTGATCTGAAAAAACAAGTGAAGGGAACCTGGATGCAACAGAAGTTATAGTCCCTGACAACATCCCAGCTGTAGTACAGATAACCTGGGCTCCAGAACTAACCACGCCCCATCTAAGCTCTTCCAGCACAGCTACAAAATTGGCATGGACCCGATAGTGCGGAAAATTGCCCTGTATCCTATCCAAAAACAGCAGGCCAAATCAAATCTGGCCAATTATCATCAAAGTGGTAGAAGGTGTAATTGACAAGGTTATCAATCGAAAGATACTCAGCAATAACCTGTTTACCGAGGCTCAGTTGTGAGGTGAGAGTGACTGCCCTTGGCATCAAGGCAGCATTTAACCAAGTATGGCATCAAAGAGCTCAAGCAAAATTGAAGTCAATGTGAACCAGGTAGAAAGATTCCTACTGGTTCCCACGAGTCCCAAAAGGCGTGCTTGTTAGGTGAATTGGACATTCTGGATTCTCCCTCACTGTACCCGAACCGGCGCCGCAGTGTGGTGACTTGGGGATTTTGACAGTAACTTCATTGCAGTGTTAATGTAAGCCTACTTGTGACACTAATAAAGATAAAGATTATAAGTTCATCAAGCCACTTTCAACAACACCTTTCAAACCGTGGCCTGTACCACCCAGAACTCGAAGGGCAGCAAACGCATGGGAACAACATTGCACACTGGTTTCCAGCTAAGGCACAGACTATTCTGACTTTGAACTATATTGCTATTCTTTCACTGTTACTTGGTCAAAAACTCTTAACTGCATTGTGGCTGTGTGCAAACCACACGAGGTGGAGCAGTTCAAGGTGACAGCTCACCACCACTTTCTCAAGTGCAATTAAGGATGGGCATTAAAACGCTGGTTTTGTCAGCGATGTTCACACACCAAGAAGAAAAAGGTTGCTGTATACTGCACTCTGAGAACAGCTGGCCCCAAACTACTCGTCAACTTGTGGAAACATTAATTTGGGCAGCAATATCTCGCGGGGTTTTCTTCTCTCAGTTATTGGACACATGCACTGTGATTACAATTGTTGGAAAAAACATCACTCAATTGATCACACTCTTGCTGCAGGTTCAATAATGGGGCTGGGAACACAGCTACAGCTACAAGACTGGCTGCTTTCCTTGGGTATTTGACTAGTGTTAGAAATCTGCAGACAGAAGGTCTTCAATTTCAAAACTCAGAATACATACCTTCTCAAGCTTCATCACCATGAGATCTCCTGATTGCAGGTAACTCATGCACAACATCCAACTTTGCCAAGTGCCGTTCAAAGTAAGTGCATGACCAGGTCTGCCTCTTTGAGAAAGACCCATTGGTATAAGACCATAAGACTATAAGACATAGGAGCAGAATTAGGCCACTTGGTCCATCGCCTCTGCTCCGCCATTCAATCATGGCTGATATTCTTTCATCCCCATTCTCCTGCCTTCTCCCCATAACCCCTGATCCCCTTATCAAGAACCTATCTATCTCTGTCTTAAAGACACTCAGTGATTTGACCTCCACAGCCTTCTACAGCAAAGAGTTCCACAGATTCACCACCCTCTGGCTGAAGAAATTCCTCCTCATCTCTGTTTTAATGGATTGGCCCTTTAATCTGAGATGGTGTCCTCTGGTTCTAGTTTTTCCGACAAGTGGAAACATCCTCTCTAAGTCCACTCTATCCAGGCCTTGCAGTATCCTGTAAGTTTCAATAAGATCTCTCCTCATCCTTCTAAACTCCAACGAGTACAGACCCAGAGTCCTCAACCGTTCCTCATACGACAAGTTCTTCACTCCAGGGATCATTCTTGTGAACCTCCTCTGGATCCTTTCCAAGGCCAGCACATCCTTCCTTCGATACGGGGCCCAAAAACTGCTCACAATACTCCAAATGGGGTCTGACCAGAGCCTTATACAGTCTCAGAAGTACATCACTGGTCCTGTATTCTAGCCCTCTCGACATGAATGCTAACATTGCATTTGCCGTCCTAACTACCACCTGAACCTGCACATTAACCTGAAGAGAATCGTGAACAAGGACTCCCAAGTCCCTTTGTGCTTCTGATTTCCTCAGCATCTCCCCTTTTAGAAAATAGTCTGTGCCTAAATTCCTCCTTCTAAAGTGCATAACCTCACACTTTTCCACATTGTATTTTTTTTGCCACTTCACCGCCCACTCTCCTGGCTTGTCCAAGTCCTTCTGCAGCCCCCTTGCTTCCTCAATACTACCTGTCCCTCCACAGATCTTTGTATCATCTGCAAACTTAGCAACAGTGCCTTCAGTTCCTGCTTCCAGACCATTAATGTACATTGTGAAACATTGTGGTCCCAGCACAGACCCCTGAGGCACACCACTAGTCACCGGCTGCCATCCTGAAAAAGACCCCTTTATCCCCACTCTCTGCCTTCTGCCAGTCAGCCAATCCTTTATCCATGCCAGGATCTTACCCTTAACACCATGGGCTTTCAACTTATTTAACAGTCTCCTATGTGGCACCTTGTCAAAGGCCTTCTGGAAATCTAAATAAATCACATCCACTGATTCTCCTTTGTCTAATTTCCTTGTTACCTCCTCAAAGAACTCTAACAGATTTGTCAGACACGACCTCCCTTTGACAAAGCCGTGCTGACTCAGGCCTATTTTACCATGCACTTCCAAGTGCTTCGCGATCTCATCTTTAATAACAGACTCTAAAATCTTACCAATGACCTAAGACAGGCTAACCGACCTATAATTTCCCATTTTCTGCCTCCCTCCTTTCTTGAACAGTGGTGTTACATTAGCCACTATGGTGGCATAGTGGTTATATTACTGGACTAGTAATTACTGGACTAGTCCAGAGGCTAGGACTAATGATCCTGTGATACAAATTCAAATTCTAACAAAGTAGCTGGGAAATTTAAATTTACTTAATTAAATAAGTATGAAATTAAAAAGATAGCCTTAACTTAGCAATGGTGACCATCAAATTACTGGTTGGTCGTAAAAGCCCACCTGGTTCACAAGGAAGTAAATCAGTCGTACTCACCAAGTCTAGCCAATGTGTGATTCCAGACCAACAGCAAAGTGGCTGGCTCTTAATTAACCTCTGAAATGACCCAGCAAGCCATTCAGTTTTATTCCAGAAGATGGCTCATTCAGCACCTCAAGGGCAATTAGGGATGGGTAATGAATGCAGACCTTGTTATCACATGAATGAATATCCTAATGTTCCTCATTGATCTTCCAGGAAATCCTTCATTGGTCTTCCTGGGTGGAAACCATCAGAAAATTAGTCCCCATCTTATCTCAGGAGGCAACAATGAACTCATCAGTAGAGAAAGAAGATATTAATCCAGGGTTCTTTGGGTTCAACGCCTTGCAACAATGCAGCCTTGTTAACTGTTACCATTTCCCTGGCACAACTCGTCCCCAGGACATTGCTCCCATTATGAATGACCATAAAAAAAAACCAGAAATCACAGTGGTATAAAATTTAAGGATGTTAGAATGAGTGAGAATTCTTGGCATAATTTGTTTTTTAAGAAAGGAATTCCGTCAGATTAACTCTAATGAATGAAATTCCACACCGGAACTGAGTCACCATCAAGCATTGATCATAATTGGTAATTCCCAATGCTACATTAGTTAACAAATCAGATGGATGCTAAAGATCCAGTGAGCCTTTACAAACCACACTTGGCACTTCGTCTCAATGAGGTTGTGATGAACGGTTATTGTATTACTGTACCCTTATCATCATGTAAGGTGATGTCCCCTTTAAGACCGGGCTTGGAACCCTGGGGGACTCTGCCTCCGGCTCCACCCACCTGGGAGTCGTATATAAGGGGTCGCCTTTCAGGCGGCACCCAGTAAGCACCCATATCGGCACCAGGCTAGTTCTTAGCTTATTAAAGCCTTCTGTACCGTTTTACTCTCTAGCGTCGTTATTGAGGGTACAACAATTTAATAAGCTAAACTACATCAGGATGGACGCAGGCCTAAAACCAGAGAAGCTCAATCTGGAAGCACGGACACCGGAGGCAAAGGACATTTTTAAATACTGGCTCCGATGCTTCGAGGCCTACCTGGACTTCTCAGAGACTCCCATCCTGGGGCCACGCAAGCTGCGCCTACTCCACACCTGGGTGAGTCACAGAATCTCCGCCACGCTCGAAAAGGCGACTACCTACAAAGACGCGGTCAAGATACTATGCAAGCGGTCTGTCAAACCCATCAATGAGGTACATGCCCGGCATCTGCTCTCTACCTGCCGGCAGCGCTCGGGGGAAACGTTAGACGAATTCGTAGAAAAACTCACCGCGCTCGCCAGGAACTGTAATCATCAGGATGTGATGGGGAAATCCATATGAACCTGCACATCAGAGATGCTTTCGTGTCCGGCATCCGCTCGACCTACATCTGGCAGCGACTACTTGAAAACGGGGCAAAAGACCTCCAGGACACGCTAATGCTCGGCACCTCGCTGGAAGTGGCCTGACATAATTTAGGCACGTACCCCGCGGACCCTGCTAGCCCCCCTCGGACCTCCCCAGACTCGGCCACATTTCGGGCCTGCGCCGCGCGGTGACCCACCCAGACAGGAGGGCACACCGTGCTATTTCTGTGGGCAGGGCCAGCACCCACGCTCACGTTGCCCAGCCCGCTCCACCATCTGCAGCGACTGCGGGAAGAAGGGGAATTTTGCGAGGGTCTGCCAGGCCAGGCCCAAGGGTCAGAAACACAAAGAACAGCAGGCCTGAAAATCAGACTCACAGGCCTCACAGCGCAGCTGCGCATAGACCCGACACGCCACCTTCTGACACGTCATCTGCCTCGTGCGAATCATCGCAGATGACCATCGGGTCGAGAAGATGGCCGCCGCCAAACATCTTACGAATCCGACTCGGCTGCAGACTCGGACTACCCGCAACTGGGAGCGATCACCCTGCAGAACTCTATGATGCAGGTCCAGGTCAACGGGCGCGACACTCCATCCCTTTTCGACTCCGGGAGCACAGAGAGCTTTATTCATCCAGAAACGGTAAGGCGCTGCTCGTTGCGTACCCATCACGTGTCCCAAACCATAGCCCTCACATCCGGGTCCTACTCGGTCCAAATCAAGGGGTATTGTATTGCGGATTTCTCAATCCAGGGCGCCGAACATACCCGTTTCAAACTGTATAACCTCCCTCACCTCTGCGCCCCCCTGCTGATCGGCCTGGATTTCCAGTGCAGCCACCGAAGCCTGACACTGAAGTTCGGCGGACCCTTGCCCCCCCCTCATGGTATGCAGCCTTGCGACACTGAAAGTCGCACCCCCCTCTCTATTCGCAAACTTCACTCCCGGCGGTAAGCTTGTCGCCACCAGGAGCCGGCGGTACAGTGCCCAAGATATGATTTTTATCAAGTCAGAGGTCCAGCGTTTACTGGGAGAGGGGGTCATCGAGGCTAGCAACAGCCCCTGGAGAGCACAAGTGGTGGTTGTCCGATCCGGGGAAAAGAAACGGATGGCCGTGGATTATAGCCAAACCAGAAACCGCTTCACGCAGCTCGATGCGTACCCCCTTCCTCGCATAACAGAAATCGGAAATCAGATCGCCCAATACCGGGTATTTTGCACGGTCGATCTCAAACCCACCTACCCCCAGCTCCCTATCCAACTGAAAGACCGCCCCTATACTGCCTTCGAAGCAGCCGGCCGGCTCTTCCACTTCCTCAGGGTCCCCTTCGGCATCACAAATGGGGTCACCGTCTTCTAGGGGGCGATGGACCAAATGGTGGACCAGTATGGCTTGTGGACTACATACCAGTACTTGGACAACGTCACCATCTGTGGCCATGATCAGCAGGACCATGACGCGAACCTCAAAAAGTTCCCCCGCCCGAGCCCTCAACCTGACCTACAACAAGGAAAAATGTGTTTTCCACACAACCCGGCTGGCCATCCTCGGCTATGTCGTGGAAAACGGGGTCCTAGGTCTCGACCCCGACCGCATGCGCCCCCTTAAAGACCTTCCCCTCCTCCACAGCTTCAAGGCCCTCAAACGGTGCTTGGGGCTTTTCTCCTATTACGCCCAGTGGGTCCCCAAATATGCGGAAAAAGCCCGCTCACTCATAAAGACCACAATATTTCCCCTGTCGGCTGAGGCCCAATGGGCCTACAGCTGCATCAAGGCCGACATCACCAAGGCCGTTATGCACGCGGTGGATGAAACTATCCCTTTCCAGGTAGAGAGCGATGCGTCAGACATTGCCCTGGCTGCTACCCTCAACCAGGCAGGCAGACCAGTAGCGTTCTTCTCCCGGACTCTCACCGCCTCCGAGATTCGGCACTCTGCAGTCAAGAAGGAGGCACAAGCCATTGTGGAGGCTGTGCGGCACTGGGGGCCACTATCTAGCCAGTAGGAGGTTCACCCTCGTCACCGACCAATGTTCGGTAGCCTTCCTGTTTGATAATGCACAACGGGGCAAAATAAAAATCGATAAGATTTTGAGGTGGAGGATCGAACTCTCCACCTACACGTAAGAACATAGAACATGGAAAATACAGCACAGAACAGGCCCTTCGGCCCACGATGTTGTGCCGAACCTTTGTCCTAGATTAATCATAGATTATCATTGAATTTACAGTGCAGAAGGAGGCCATTCGGCCCCCTGAGTCTGCACCGGCTCTTGGAAAGAGCACCCCACCCAAACTCAACACCTCCACCCAACAGCAAGGGCAATTTTGGACACTAAGGGCAATTTATCATGGCCAATCCACCTAACCTGCACATCTTTGGACTGTGGGAGGAAACCGGAGTACCCGGAGGAAACCCACGCACACACGGGGAGGATGTGCAGACTCCGCACAGACAGTGACCCAAGCCGGAATCGAACCTGGGACCCTGGAGCTGTGAAGCAATTGTGCTATCCACAATGCTACCGTGCTGCCCTTAAGAACAAATACATCTACACTATATCATTTTACCGTAATCCATGTACCTATCCAATAGCTGCTTGAAGGTCCCTAATGTTTCCGACTCAACTACTTCCACAGGCAGTGCATTCCATGCCCCCACTACTCTCTGGGTAAAGAACCTACCTCTGATATCCCTCCTATATCTTCCACCTTTCACCTTAAATTTATGTCCCCTTGTAATGGTTTGTTCCACCCGGGGAAAAAGTCTCTGACTGTCTACTCTATCTATTCCCCTGATCATCTTATAAACCTCTATCAAGTCGCCCCTCATCCTTCTCCGTTCTAATGAGAAAAGGCCTAGCACCCTCAACCTCTCCTCGTAAGACCTACTCTCCATTCCAGGTAACATCCTGGTAAATCTTCTTTGCACCTTTTCCAAAGCTTCCACATCCTTCCTAAAATTAAGTGACCAGAACTGTACACAGTACTCCAAATGTGGCCTTACCAAAGTTTTGTACAGCTGCATCATCACCTCACGGCTCTTAAATTCAATCCCTCTGTTAATGAACGCGAGATAACGTAAGATATCAAGTATCGTCCAGGGGAGCTCAACGAGCCCCCAGATGCCCTGTCCCGCGGCACGTGCGCCAACGCGCAGGAGGACCGCCTGCAAGCCATCCACAATGACCTCTGCCACCCGGGGGTTACCCGGCTCGTCCACTTTATCAAGTCCCGCAACCTACCCTACTCAACCGAGGAGGTCAAGGCCATGACCAGGGCTTGGCAGATCTGCGCGGAGTGCAAACCGCACTTCTAACGGCCAGACAAGGATCGTCTCGTGAAGGCCTCGGGGCCCTTTGAGCGACTCAGTGTGGACTTCAAGGGCCCCCTCCTGTGGACTTCAATGCCTCCTTCCTCACCGTCATTGACGAGTTCTCCCGCTACGTCGAGTACCCCGACGGCAGGCAAAATACGGTTTCCCTCTGGGATTTGGCACCCGCTGGTTCCCCCACTACAGACGCCCCCTCCCTCACGGCTCCCCTGCGGGATCTGGCACCCACTACTCACCCCCCCCGGTCCCACTCCCCGTCGGTGGACACCGACAGCGCGCGCTCCCTAGCGCCCCCCCCTCTACACCCCCGGCAGGCGCCTGCACCAGCCCCAGCTATTTCCCCTGCATCCCGGTCCCCTACCCCGACCTGGACCAAGGCTCCGACCACCATGCTCTCGGACGTACCCTCAACTAAGACGTCAGTGTCCGCCGCACCACCGCCCGAGCTGAGGAGGACGATCAGGCCGCCAAAACGAATGGACTTATGATTCCACTTCACCCCCGCCGGACTTCGTTTTTTTAACCAGGGGGTGAATGTGATGAACGGTTACTGTAACACTGTACCCTTGTCAACATGTAAGGTGATGTCCCCTTTAAGACTGGGCTTGGAACCCTGGGGGACTCCGCCTCCAGCTCCACCCACCTGGGAGTCATATATAAGGGGCCGCCTTGCAGGCGGCACCCAGTAAGCACCCGTATCGGCACCAGGCTAGTTCTTAGCTTATTAAAGCCTTCTTTAAGCCCTGAATAGGGTAGACTCAACCGCAACGTGTGCCAGGCTCGGCCTGATTCAGTTTAAGGTCGTTCACCGGACTCACATGACGGTGGCTCGGATGAGAAAATTCTTTGGGGTAGAGGACAAGTGCACTAGATGCGCGGGAGGACCAGCGAACCATGTTCACATGTTTTGGACATGTCCTAAGCTTAGGGGGTACTGGGAGGGATTTGCGGATGTCATGTCCCGGGTGCTGAAAACAAGGGTGGTGATGAGCCCAGAGGTTGCAAATTTTGGGGTTTCGTAAGACCCGGGAGTCCAGGGGGAGAAAGAGGCAGATGTTCTGGTCTTTGCTTCCCTGATAGCCCGGCGGCGAATACTGCTAGCATGGAGGGACTCAAAACCCCCAAAGACCGAACTATGGCTTTCGGACATGTCAAGTTTTCTGGTTATGGACTTTCGGTTGCGGCTATGTGGAGCTAAGTCGCACATTCGGCAGCTCCCGCCAGAAACTGATTTTTGGGCTCTTTTTAGGGCCCTCAGCGGCATTCGTTCAATGGTTCCCAGTGTGGGAAGGTGACAGTAACATTTCCCTGGCACTGTATGGATTGGACCAGGAGTGGAGCGGTGAAAAAAAGTAGTTTTGGAGCAGCGAAAAGTGCGAGGGAGGGAGACCAAGATGGCGGCAGGTGGAGACCAGGCAGCGTGGGCGCAGTGGTCGCAGGAACAGCAGGAGTTTCTCCAGCGCTGCTTCACCGAATTGAAGGCAGAGCTGTTGGAGCCGATGAAGGCTTCGATAGGCAAGCTGCTCGAGACCCAGAAGGCCCAAGAGGCGGCGATCCGGGAGGTGCGGCAAAAGGCCTCGGAGAACGAGGATGAGATCTTGGGCCTGGCGGTGAAGGTAGAGGCGCATGAAGCGATGCATACGAAATGGCAGGAGAAGTTAGAGGACATGGAGAATCGGTCGAGGAGGAAGAACCTGCGGATTTTGGGTCTCCTGGAGGGAGTGGAGGGGTCAGATGTTGGAGCATACGTGGTCACGATGCTGAACACGTTGATGGGTGCGGGGGCCTTCCCGAGGCCCCTGGAGCTGGAGGGGGCTCGCCGAGTCCTGGCGAGGAGGCCCAAGCCCAACGAGCTGCCGCGGGCGGTGCTGGTGCGGTTCCACCGCTTCGTGGACAGGGAGTGTGTCCGAAGGTGGGCAAAGAAGGAGCGGAGCAGCAGGTGGGAGAATGCAGAGGTCCGGATATACCAGGACTGGAGCGCAGAGGTGGCCGAGAAGAGGGCCGGGTACAATCGGCCTAAGGCGGCTCTGCATCGGAAGGGGGTGAAATTTGGAATGTTGCAGCCGGCGCGACTGTGGGTCACTTTCAAGGAACACCACCACTACTTCGAGACACTGGAGGAGGCGTGGACCTTTATCCAGGCCGAAAAGTTGGACTCGGATTGAGGGTCGGTTGTGAAGGGATGTCGAGAGGGGATTGATGTGATTGGTGTGTTTTGGGGGGGGGGGGGGGGGGGGGGATGTTCTGTTCTGTTTGGTACTGTTTTTCTTTGGGTGCTGGGTGGGGTAGGGTGAAATGGTTCGTAGTGGGGGCTTGGTGAGAGTGTGGGTGTCGGTGGTTGGAGGCCAGGCAGCGTGGGCGCAGTGGTCGCAGGAACAGCAGCGGTTTCTCCAGCGCTGCTTCACCGAATTGAAGGCAGAGCTGTTGGAGCCGATGAAGACTTCGATAGACAAGCTGCTCGAGACCCAGAAGGCCCAAGAGGCGGCGATCCGGGAGGTGCGGGGGTGGGGGGGGGGGGGGGGGGGGGGGGGGGAGGTGAGAGGGGAGGCCTGAGGTGGGGGAGCTGGGGTCAGGCCGCGACAGGGAGCTGTGCCAGAGGGGTTGCTGCTGCATTGGCCAAAGGGGAGCTGGAGCCTGAAGAGAGAGTCGGGGCGGGGGTCTGCCGTTGGGGGGAACGGAGAGTGCGGGAGGCGCGGGCACGTGGCTGGCCTAGAAAGGGAGATGGCTAACCAGCAGGGGAGGGGGGGGGGCGGGCAGCCCCCTGATCCGGCTGATAACTTGGAATGTGAGAGGCCTGAACGGGCCGGTCAAGAGGGTCCGTGTGTTCGCGCACCTGAAGGGACTGAAGGCAGATGTGGTTATGCACCAGGAGACGCATTTGAGGGTTGCAGATCAGGTTAGGCTGGAAAGGGGTGGGTAGGGCAGGTTTTCCACTCGGGTTTGGACGCAAAGAATCGAGGGGTGGCGATCTTGGTGGGGAAGCGGGTGTCGTTTGAGGCGCTGAACATCGTGGCAGACAATGGAGGTAGGTACGTGATGGTGAGCGGTAAGCTGCATGGGGTGCGGGTGGTATTAGTGACTGTATATGCCCCGAATTGGGACGATGCCAGATTTATGCGGCTCTTGTTGGGCCGGATTCCGGACCTGGAGGCAGGGAGCTTGATAATGGGGGGGGGGGGGGAGACTTCAACACGGTACTGGATCCAGCATTGGACCGCTCTAGGTCCAGGACGGGTAAGAGGCCGGCGGCGGCCAAGGTGTTGAGGGGGTTTATGGACCAGATGGGAGGAGTGGACCCATGGAGGTTTGTTAGGCCCGGGGCCAGGGAATTCTCTTTCCTTTCCCACGACCATAAAGCCTACTCCCGGATTGACTTCTTCGTTTTGAGCAGGGCGCTGATCCCGAGGGTGGAGGACACGGAGTATTCGGCCATAGCCATCTCAGACCATGCCCTGCACTGGGTGGAGCTTGAGCTCGGGGAGGAGAGGGACCAGCGCCCGCTGTGGCGCCTTGAGGTGGGTTTGCTGGCTGATGAGGTTGTGAGCGGGCGGATCCAGGGTGCACTGAAAGATACCTAGAGGCTCACGATAATGGGGAGGTGCAGGTGGGGGTGGTCTGGGAGGCGCTGAAGGTGGTGATTAGGGGAGAGCTAATCTCCACTACAGCCCACAAGGAGAAGGAGAGGAGAGAGAGGGAGAGATCGGTGGGGAAGATTTTAAGTGTGGATAGGAGGTATGCAGAGGTTCCCGAGGAGGGACTACTCAAGGAGCAACGAAGCCTCCAGGCCGAGTTCGACCTGTTGACCACCAAGAAGGCAGAGGTGCAGTGGAGGAAGGCGCAAGGGGCGGTGTATGAATACGGTGAGAAGGCTAGTCGGATGCTGGCACACCAGCTTCGGAAGCGGGAGGCAGCGAGGGAAATTGGGGGAGTTAGGGATAAAGGGGGAGCACGGTGCGGTGGGAATAAATGGGGTATTTAGAGACTTCTATGAGGGGCTGCATAGGTCTGAGCCCCTGACGGAGGAGGGGGGGATGCGTTGTTTTCTGGACCGTCTGAGGTTCCCGAGGGTAGAGGAGGGGCAGGTGGCTGGGCTTGGGGCACCGATAGGGCTGGAGGAGTTGACTAAGGGGCTGGGGAGTATGCAGGAGGGGAAGGCACTGGGGCCAGATGGGTTCCCGGTTGAATTTTACAGGAAGTATATGGACCTGTTGGGCCCACTACTAGTGAGGACTTTCAATGAGGCGAGGGATGGGGGGGGGGGGTCCTACCCCCGACGATGTCCAGCGAGATCAGTGATCGCTGATCTTGAAGCGGGACAAGGACCCTTTACAGTGTGGGTCGTATAGTCCAATCTCGCTCCTCAATGTGGATGCGAAGCTGTTAGCGAAGGTGTTGGCTAACAGAATTGAGGACTGTGTCCCGGGGGTGATCCATGAGGACCAGACGGGTTTCGTGAAGGGAAGGCAGCTAAACACCAATGTGCGGAGGCTCCTAAATGTAATCATGATGCCTGCAGTGGAGGGGGAAGCGGAGATAGTGGCGGCTATGGATGCAGAGAAGGCCTTCGATAGGGTGGAGTGGGGGCACCTGTGGGAAGTGTTGAGGAGCTTTGGGTTCGGGGAGGGGTTCATTAGTTGGGTTAGGTTACTGTACGAAGCCCCGGTGGAGAGTGTGGCCACAAATCGGAGGAGGTCGGAATACCTTCGACTGTGCCAGGGGACGAGGCAGGGGTGCCTCCTATCCCTCCTGCTATTTGTGTTGGCAATTGAGCCTTTGGCGATGGCTTTGAGGGAGTCCAGTAACTGGAGAGTGTCGGTGCGGGGGGGGGGGGGGATTGGGGTTTGGTGGGGGGGACGAAACCGGGTATTGCTAACCTATTACTGTATGTGACGGACCCGGTGGGGGGGATGCCGGAGGTGATGCGGATCCTCAGGGAATTTGGAAACTTTTCCGGGTATAAGCTCAACTTGCGGAAGAGTGAGCTCTTCGTGGTACACCCAGGGGACCAAGGGGGATAGACGAACTTCCGCTGAAGAGGGCGGAAAGGAATTTTCGGTACCTAGGGATCCAGGTGGCCAGAAGCTGGGGGGCCCTACACAAGCTCAACTTGACGAGGCTGGTGGAGCAGATAGCGGAGGAGTTTAAAAGATGGGATATGCTGCCACTCTATCTGGCGGGTAGGGTACAGTCGGTGAAGATGACGGTGCTCCCGAGGTTCCTTTTTATATTCCAGTGCCTCCCCATCCTGATCCCCAAGGCCTTTTTTAAGCGGGTCAGCAGGAGCATCATGGGATTCGTGTGGGCGAAAAGGACCCCGAGGGTGAGAAGGGTGTTTCTGGAGCGGAGCAGGGACAGTGGAGGGCTAGAGCTGCCTAATCTGTGTGGGTATTACTGGGCTGCCAAAGTGGCGATGATACGCAAGTGGGTAATGGAGGGGGAGGGGGCGGCGTGGAAGAGGCTGGAGATGGCGTCCTGAGTGGGCACGAGCCTGAGAGCGCTGGTTACGGCATCGCTGCCACTCCCACCGACTAGGTACACCACGAGTCCAGTGGTGGCGCCGACCCTCAAAACTTGGGGGCAGTGGAGACGCCACCGGGGGGAGGCAGAGGCTTGGGTGTGGTCCCTGATCCGGGAGAACCATCGGTTTGTCCCGGGGAGGATGGATGGGGGGTTCCTGAGCTGGCACAGGGCAGGTATTAGAAGGATGGGGGACCTGTTTATAGATGGGACGTTTGCGAGCCTTGGGGCGTTGGAGGAAAAATTTGGTCTCCCCCCTGGAAATGGCATCAGGTACATGCAGGTAAGGGCGTTTGTAAGACGGCAGGTGAGGGAATTCCTGCTGCTGCCAGCACGTAGAATCCAGGATAGGGTGATCTCGGGGGTGTGGGTTTGGGAAGGCAAGGTCTTGGCGATCTACCAGGAGATGCAGGACGAGGAGGAGGCCTCGGTGGAGGAGCTGAAAGGTAAATGGGAGGAGGAGCTGGGGGAGGAGATAGATGATGGCACGTGGGTGGACACCCTGGGTACGGTAAATTCTTTGTCCTCTTGTGCCAGGCTTAGCCTGATACAATTTAAGGTTCTGCACAGGGCGCACGTGACTGGGGCAAGGCTGAGTCGTTTTTTTGGAGTAGAGGACAGGTGTGTGAGGTGTTCAGGGAGCCTAGCAAATCATGCCCACATGTTCTGGGCGTGCTCAGCGCTGGATGGGTTCTGGAGGGGCATTGTGAGGACGGTGTCTAAGGTGGTAAACACCCGGGTTAAGCTGAGTTGGGGGCTCGCACTATTTGGGGTATCGGACGAGCCGGGAGTGCAGGGGGCGAAAGAGGCCGGTATTCTGGTCTTTGCATCCCTGGTAGCCCGGTGGAGGATTCTGCTACAGTGGAAGGATGCGAGGCCCCCAAGCATAGAAGCCTGGATCAGCGACATGGCAGGATTCATTAAATTGGAGGGGGTAAAATTTGCCTTAAGAGGATCTGTGCAAGGATTCTTCAGGCGGTGGCAACCATTCCTAGACTTTCTAGCGGAGCGTTAGGAGGTGGTCAGCAGCAGCAGCAACCCCGGGGGGGGGGGGGGGGGGAGTACTTTGTGTTTACTACTGTGTTTATTATCGTTTAATGGGGGGCTCGTATATTGGGGGAATACGTGACAGAGCTATAAGATGTTTATTTATGTGTTCTTTGTTTTTTCTTATTTCTGTAAGGGGGGGGTTTGTTGAAAATATGTAAAAATTTGAATTAAAAAATATATTTTTTTAAAGTTTTCTGGGTATGGAAAAAAATCAAGTTCGCCTTGAGGGGATCTGTATTGGGGTTCACCCGAACGTGGCGACCATTCATCGACTTCTTCGCAGGAGAGTGAGCTTCAGCGGGAGGTGGGTGGGGTGGGGGGGAAGGGGGAGGGGGGGGGAGAGATTAGGGTAGAGTAGGAGGGATAAACAGGCGGCGAGTGTAGGTGGGAGAGGAGCGGGTATGTGCATTATGATTTGGTTGAAATGTTGGTTTTCTGTTGATGTTTGCATATTTCTGTAATCTGTGACTGTTTATAATGCCAAAAGATACCTCAATAAAATTGTTTGTTAAAAAAAAAATTAAATCCTTCTTTACCGTTTTACTTTCTAGCGTCGTTATTGAGGGTACAACAGGGGTGCTGTCAACCCTCCAGTACTGCCTGGAGTTTAAGAATTAATTTCCTCGATACCGTAAGCACTCCTGGGTGTCATGAGACAATGTAAAAAGTGAAATTTCCTTTCCGCTTCCTTTGAATCATCTCTACTTATTACATTGCAAAATATTGGCAACGGAATAAAAGTTGTTTTATTTTTCATGGTTGCGGAGGGTAGAAGGTTACGAAACGGAAGCACTGAGAATATATACAACTGGAGGTGGCAACATATACAACTGGAGGTGGCAACATATACAACTGGAGGTGGCAACATATACAACTGGAGGTGGCAACCTTACCCAAAGGTGAATTTCTTCATTTTTGATTAGTTCATAGCTATTTTTAGGTGGGGCTTTAATTCAGATCCTAGGAGCACAGTAGCTATAAGCTGACTGATAGCATCTGAGTGGTTAAATCTGGTATCCCCAGGCAGCACACAGTAGGTCTCAAAGCCTGCCGCCTAGGCCGAAAAAAAAAGATGCAGCAACATAGACACAGTGAGCTAGCTTCACAGACACCAGGCTCCTAGAATCAAAATGCAAACATACAAACAACAAATGATTCATGCATTGTAGCCTATAAAAAGTTATCATACACATAAATTGCAAGATCAAACTACCCAACAAACTTTCATTTGGTTACAATTATGCTAAAATAGGATGTATGCAATATCTAAAAATGGTTGATCTAACTATGTGCCACCCACATGCAATTGTTTTTCAGTTTATTTAAATTTGGTTTCAACTGTACGGTAGCAAAACATGCACTGGCTTTACAGATGAGTAAAAGACGGAGGCTGTGTAACAGCTGTTAATTCTTTTCCGGAGGGGGTGTCCAGGGGCACCTGCAAAAGAAAAACCCATTAAACCCCTGCAGGAAATGCTTAACCACAGCTGATGTGAGAAAGCTACCACAGCCCCAATCTAAACGGAGGCTTAAATATCACCAAAATAAAATTACTTCACTCCAAGATTATTACTCAACCTTGCCAACAACACTTCTTGAATTCCAAGAGAATGACATCCCACAGGGGGCCATTCTACCTATTGTGCCTGTACCAGCTCTTTGCTAAAAGTTCTAACCTAGTGTTCTTAAAGATGATTAGGGTGGTACGGTAGCATAGTGGTTAGCACTGTTGCTTCACACGCCAGGGTCCCAGGTTCGATTCCCAGCTTGGGTTACTGTCTGTGCAGTGTCCGCACATTCTCGCCGTGTCTCCGTGGGTTTCCTCCGGGTGCTCCGGTTTCCTCCCACAAGTCCTGAAAGATGTGCTGTTAAATCAGTTGGACATTCTGAATTCTCCCTCTGTGCTCCCGAACAGGCTCCGGAATGTGGTGACTAGGGGATTTTCACATTAACTTCATTGCAGTGTTAATGTAAGCCTACTTGTGACAATAAAGATTATTATTATTAGAAATGGGACTGACTTATGGAGATAAGCGAAGAGTCTGCGGGAGAGGGTGAAGTCAGAGGCAGATGGGGAAGGTGAGGCACGTGGATGGGGTGGATGAGAATGAACAAGGATTGGACGGTGGAGAACTGGGGCTCAAGGGGTGGGGAAAGGAATGTGTGACCAGATACTGAGGGGGTCAGGAGATTGGGACTCAGGGTAGAAGGAGAGAATGACAGCGGACTGGGGTCGAGGGTGATTGGGAGAGCGTGTTTCTGAAGTGAAGGTGATGAGACAATGACCGTTGAGTAATTGGTTCTTGGGTTGGTGGGTGGGGAGGAGGGTCTGAGGATCAGGTGGTTAGGCCTTGGTGTAAAGAGGGAGAGAGAGTGAGAGAGACTTGGAAATGGGGAAAACATGGAGACCAGCATTTCATGCAGAGCTTGGCGCACTGGCCATGGAAGGTGGATTGGCCATGCTAAATTGTCCCTCAGTGTCCAAATATGTGTGGCGGTTAGCTGCGGTTCTGTGGATGGGACAGGGTAGTGGGCCTGGTGCGATGCTCTTGCGGAGGGTCAGTTCAAACATGATGGGCCGAATGCCCCCCTTCTGCACTGTAGGGATTCTATGATTCTATGAAATCTGCCATCCTTATCTGGTCTGGCCAACATGTGACTCCAGACCCACAGCAATGTGGTTGACTCTTAACTGGGATGGACAAATGCTGGCATTGCCAGCGACGCCCACATCTCATGTAAGAGTAAGAATAATTTTTAAAAATAGAGAGTATTACACATAATCCTCCCATCAGAGGGATACTGTATGACTATTAGTTTTTTTTGAGCATTTTGACTGTTACCAGTATTCATATTGGTTAGTGCAATTTGTTAGTGAGCTACTGTTAATAACAAGATGTCTTGGATGTGCTGGATAGAGAATATCAGGAGAGACACATCACAGAAAGGGGTGCAGATAACTGGCTATGGACTAAGTGTTGGCGAATGGTATAAAGGTAGACAGGTGAGGTGTTTTTCATGCGTCGCTGCAGATCCAATGGGATGAAGGGTCTCTTCTGCACTGTATTATTCTGTGAACTGAAAGCACCAGATTAGTTTGAACTAACCTTGATAGAGTGAATTCATTCATGTCACTGTTGATCTGATGTTCAGGCACCTAACAGTAGCAATGCTAGTTTTATTTATTTACTGGTTGAATCAAAGTACCTGCAACATTTGGTTCTCTCTGGGAACTCCAGCCCCACCCTCTGTTTCCCCAATTTCCCTGCTCATGGATAACCCCTTGGTTTGGAGAACTACTCATAACAGCTGCTGGCAGAAACGATGGGTAAAAACAATCACTTACCAAGAACCCAGCCTTGTGAAGATAAATGCAATAGCATTTGTGGATGTCATGTGGTCAAATGTAATATAATCAAATCTGTAGCAATACCTCCAGACTGGGCAACGCTCCTTCAAGATGTTGTAGCACCTACTTCAACTGCTCCCAGTGGCAAAGCAATCCTTAATCCAACAACTCTTCATAAAGAATTTCCTTACGACCTTTCACACAAATGATGATAATTTCAAATTTATGACATCCTGTCATATTCCCTGGCCCAAAAGCAATTGTTGCAATTAAGAGGTTATTAAGATTGTCATGCTTTAGGACTGTGTTTTAAAATTTAAGGTAAAATGAAGGGGTCATGCGATCTTTTTGCAGTTTGCCCAACAAATGAAGGGGTCATGCGATCTTTTTGCAGTTTGCCCAACAATAAATTTGTGTGGTTTGGTTGTTAAGGATCAAAGGAAGGCTTAGGTTGTTTTACTTGAAAGAATGGGCAAGGTATTTAGGCTTCAAGACAATGGCAGCAGCCTCTGTGTTTACAGTGGAGACTATGAATCTCAAAGTCCCAGAAAAGTGTTGAGAATGTCAGGATGTGAACAATTATTGTCCATTTATCTCCACGGTGGACGACAGTTGGAGGTCAAAAAAACTGTTTTGCTGTTCAGGAATGCGGGCGGCAGCTCACACTGATTGAAAAGACCAAATTGGTGGGGAATTAAAATAAGACTGGAAGAGTCCTCTAGCTTAAACTAAGGAGAGTCTCCAGGAAAAGAAAACCTCACTGTGAAAAACAGTTCTTCGTGGCTGAGAAAAGAAGAGAGCAGTGATAAACCACTTTGTACTGATTCTGGGAAAATTGAATGTCTACATAAAGGAGATCATAATGTATCCTTCTGAAGGGTATTTTGTTGGGCTAGCACGGTAACATAGTGGTGAGCACAGTTGCTTCACAGCTCCAGGGTCCCAGGTTCGATTCCTGGCTGGGTCACTGTCTGTGCGTTCTCCCCGTGTCTGCGTGGGTTTCCTCCGGGTGCTCCGGTTTCCTCCCACAGTCCAAAGATGTGCAGGTTAGGTGGATTGGCCATGCTAAATTGTCCTTAGTGTCCACAAAGGTTAAGTGGGGGTTACTTAACCTTTGGGGATCGGGTAGATATGTGGGCTTGAATAGGGTGCTCTTTGTAAGGGCCGGTGCAGACTCAATGGGCCCAATGGTCTTCTTCTGCATTGTAAATTCTATGATCTATGAAGAATAAGAATGGGGATATTCTGTTCTGTGGGTTAAAGTATATGTTGCCTGCAAAGATAGTGGACTGGATTCTCGGTCCCGGGACGCCCAGAATGTGTTCCCTGATAGGATGGAGATCAGGCGTTTGGGCAAAATTGGGCATTGGCGCTGAGCAAAATCAGGATTGGTGCTGGGTGCCAACTCGAAAGTCATGCTCCAACCCCTGCTAGTGGCGTGAACAAGTTTCATGCCACACGCCAGCAGGAGCATGCAAATAAATGCAAATTGGTCGTAATTGGACGTTACAACAGTATTTTTAGTCATTTGTCACAGTAAATATCATAAAATTAGAACTCTTGACTAATCATTCTTTCAGCTATTAACTGGAAGTTGTATTTCTTTATGAAAGTTATTATGCGGGATTCTCCGGAATCCCCGCGATGGCCCGGCGCCAGCTTAAAAAGCGCCACGAACCACTCCGGCGTCGGGCCGACCGGAAGTTGCGGAATCTTCCGCGCTTCCGGGGGCTAGGCTGGCAGCGGAGGGGTTGGAACTGCGCCAACCAGCGGCGAAGGGCCGGCACGAGTTAGCACATGTGCAGAACTGCCGACGTGGTTCCGCGCATGCGCGGACCAGCCTGCATATTCTAGCGCATGCGCAGGGAGTTGTCATCTCCGTGCCGGCCATGGCAGAGCCCTACATTGGTCTGTGCAGAACAAAGGAGTGCCCCCATGGCACAGGCCTGCCCGCAGATCAGCGGGCCCCAATCGCGGTCCAGGCCACCGTGCCCCCCCCCCCCGGGGCCGGATCCCCCCACGTTCCCCCGAAGACCGCACCAGCTGGCCTACCAGCCAGGTCCCGCCATGTGGGACCATGTCCAATCCATGCCGGCGGCACTGGCCAGAAACTGACGGCCTCTTGGCCCATCAGAGCCCAGAGAATTGCCGGGATCCCCGTCCTCAGCCGAAAACTGGCGCCGGAGAATACAGCAGCTGGCGTCGGAGCGGCTGGGGCGGGATTCACGCTGGCCCCCGGGAATTCTCCGACCCGGCAGGGGGGGTCAGAGAATCCCGCCCTTTGTTTCTCCAAGGATCAGAAGACAACTGTTTAAACATTTCCATATTGGAAACCCACTGAGAATAGCAAAATGCTCACAGGCTCCCTCTGTGAATATTGACACATTACAAGGGACCTCCTCTATTGTTCCCTCTACTTTAGACATCCAAAAGAAATCGGATTGGTTGGAGAACTCCTGACCGAGATGCTGGTCTCCGATTATGAGAGTCCGGGGCTGGGATTCTCCCCCAACAGGCGGGCGGGCCGCACCAGCACCAAAGAGTGGCGTGAACCACTCCGGCATCGGGCCACCCGGAAGTTGTGGAATCCTCTGCACTTCCGGGGGCTAGGCTGGCGCTGGACTGGTTGGCGCCACGTTTACCGGCGCCGAAGGACCTCCGCCGGCCGGCGCGAGTTGGCGCATGCGCGGGAGTGACAGCGTGTTCTGGCGCATGCGCAGAACCGCTGGTGTGATCCTTGCGCATGCGCAGGGGGTTTCTTCTCCGCACCGGCCATGGCGGAGCTTTACAGAGGCTGGCGTGGTGGGAAAGAGTGCTCCCACGGCACAGGCCCGCCCGCAGATCTGTGGGCCCCGATCGCTTGCCAGGCCACGGTGGGAGCCCCCCGGGGCCGGTTCCCCCCTCCCCCCCCCCCCTCCCCCCCCCCCCCTCCCCCCGAGGACTCCGCAGGCCGCCCTCAGAGCCAGTTCCCACTGGTATGGACCTTGTGTATTTCACGCTGGCAGGACCGGCCGAAAACGGGAGGCCGCTCGGCACATTGGTGCCCGGAGAATCCCCGGGGGGGCCACTGCCAAAGGCCCCTGACCAGCGCGACGTGGTCCCTGCCCCCGCCAAGAAACTGGCACCGGAACATTTGGCAGCTGGCGTCGGAGTGGCGGGATGGGATTCACGCCGCCTCCCCCCCCCCCCCCGTCAATTCTCCAACCCGGTAGGGAGTCGGAGAATCCCGCCCATCAACTTTATGGGAAATGCCCGGTAAGTTTGAACTTCCGATGAGCAGTCCCTTTGCTTCCCAGGAGCCTCCAAAACAGTATCCGACTCGGAGTTAGAATCTGAGACTTTGGAAGGTTCAGACTTATATACCTGGATAGTTACCCAGGAAACATGAGAGAGAAAAATCCTAGTCCAAGTCCTGCTAACTACACAATTGACCTCCCAATTGCTCACACTGACCTGCTCCAGACTACCTCCTTGACCTGACAACCTTGGAAAACCCCAGCCTGATCTGGGACTAGTTCTCACCTTTCAATTGTTCGCCAATCCATCCTGACCAATTTTTCCAGTTGCCACCATACCTCCTAGCTCCAGGCGAAAACATTCATGGGAAAGTGTATGTTGCCACAGCAACTCAGACTCCTCAGGGAGCTGGGTTGGCTCAGTTAGCTGGATGGCCAGAATGGATCAGATTGGTGCCAACAGCATGGGGCTCGATACCCATTCCAGTTGGGGTGAATTCAGGACTTTTCTCCTTGCCCTACCCAGGCTGGAGATCATGGGCGAAATTCTCCCCAAATGGCGCGATGTCCGCCGACTTGCGCCCAAAATGGCGCCAATCAGATGGGCATCGCGCCGCCTCAAAGGAATGCTCCGCACCTTTGGGGGCCGAGCCCCAACATTGAGGGGCTAGGCCGGCGCCGGAGGGACTTCCGCCCCGCCAGCTGGCGGAAACGGCGTTTGTTGCCCCGCCAGCTGGCGCGGAAATGACATGTCGGGGTGACGCAGGCGCGGGAGCGTCAGCGGCCGCTGACAGTTTCCCGCGCATGCGCAGTGGGGAAAGTCTCTTCCGCCTCCGCCATGGTGGAGACCGTTGCGGAGGCGGAAGGGAAAGAGTGCCCCCACGGCACAGGCCCGCCCGCGGATCGGTGGGCCCCGATCGCGGGCCAGGCCACCGTGGGGGCACCCCCCGGGGTCAGATCACCCCGCGCCTCCCCCAGGACCCCAGAGCCCGCCCACGCCGCCTTGTCCCGCCGGTAAATAGGTACTCTAATTTACGCTGGCGGGACAGGCAATTTCTCGGCGGGACTTCGGCCCATCCGGGCCGGAGAATCGAGTGGGGGGGCCCGCCAACCAGCGCGGCCCGATTCCCGCCCCCGCCGAATATCCGGTACCGGAGACTTCGGCAACCGGCGGGGGTGGGATTCACTGCGGCCAACGGCCATTCTCCAACCCGCTGGGGGGTCGGAGAATGACGCCCCATGACGCTGTGGGTCGGTCGGACGGACTTCAGGGAGAAATAATCAGGTGGTAAACAAACAAGAGACTGATTGAGAAATTTCCTTCATGGTTAGTCAGCACCCTGATCATCTGGGATGTGCTTTGTGACGCCATTCTAGATCTCTCAGAGTGCAGTGACCCCCAGTCAAAAACCTCCCTCCTAACTTTCCTTGCACCTATCCCTGTGATTACTACAACTTGGCAGTTTCCTCTAACGCTATTATTCAGTAGCAATCAGTAAATGCTGGTGTAAAGAATCGCGAATGTGAAGATCCCATTGCAATAGTTTCTGACTCAACAGATTGGAGTTCAGCCACGCTACAACACTACACAATGCCAAAATAACCATGGCAAAACTACCTGCAGTTCAAGACAAATTCAATAGATAGTTTAACTATTCAATAGCATTATATTAAACAACTAAAAACAGAGGGTTATGTCATATACATTTTCATGAATTAAAATGTTTGCATTTTTCCATCAATTATCAAACGTCATCAACTGTTAATTTGCCCAACATATGATTTAACCAGTGCTTCAATGGAGAAAGTTATTAAACATTTAAACTTTATGATCCATTGCTTAGACATCTGTAGAAAAAATATTTTTGTAAAGTTTCTGAAAAAAAATCAGCTTTAGCAGACATGCAATCTTTCTCTTTTTACAACCACGAGCAGTAAAACCTATTGAGCCAGACGTGTTTAGTTAAACATTCTCAATCAAAAACAAAGAAACAAATTGAAAAAAAAAATAGCATTAAAAAGAACAAATATGACATACCGAATCACTCAGGCTACTTATCCTCTGTGCAGCCACATTGGTTAGTGACAACATGCCAGAATAAAAACAGGAAGTTCAAGCTCAAACTGGTCAGCTCTGCAAATGACTTCAGCGGAAGGGAGCATGTAATATCATCTTTTTACAGACTGTGGCTGAAAAGCTTTTCAAGAGCTGCTTGCTTAGGTTCTCAGCCGCATAATGGATCCCTTTGATCACTCAAAACAACTTGACCTGCATGACGCAATTTCAGATAAACATATTCCATGTCGAAGATGTGCATTTCTGTGCAGCCCTCTTAGTACCAGCGCCTGCTGCAGCACAGCTGGCAAGGTTGCTCAGAAAATAAAAAGAAAGAGATGCACATCTTCACATGTCGAACATGTGAACAAAGTCAGTGTGATTAAGTACAGAAGGAAATTGCAACAGCCTGGTGTGACCCAGCAGAGTTTGACAGTCAGATAGTGCAGAGGTCAGCATCCTTGCTCACAAGGACAGCTTTTGAAAAACAAATTCAGACAAAAATGCAATATCTTAAGGGTCCAATGCTTTACTTAAATGCTCATAATAATGAAAAACAAAGCAGGAGCACATTGCATCAACATTTTAACAGTTCTAACAAAACAATTGTTAATTTAATGATACTTTCTCACAAGTACAAAGTTTAAAACAAGCCACTTAATTACCATCAAAATGGGACTGATCGACCAAGGTCGGGAACCATAACAGTCATTAATGAGCGAAATGCGGCTTCAAGGTTGCAGGTCCCTAACAGTGAATCAAGACAGCCCTCGGTGTTAAACACAATGCTATCTTGGAATAAGAGTTCCTCACAGTGCCTACAAGAGAACCAGCTCTAACGATACCGAGGTCTGTGTTCTCACTCATTCTTAACCCATTACTGATGTAATTTATGAATCCAGGGTGGGTAATTAAAGAGGCCAAGATACTTGTTCTGAGTAATTGTTTTAATATCTTACTTACAAGCTGTATTGCTCACGTTGTGCTGTCTTCTATTAATGAAGAGCGCACTTTTATAGTTTAGAGTTGCCAGGGATTAAATTAATCTCCTGAATAATGCTGCAAGTAACTCAGGAGAAAAATCATTTAGATAAGCCAATTATCATCCATCTGTGTATCCTCAGCACATAAAACAGGAAAGCAGGCAAGGAGTGACAAATGAAAAAAATGAAGGGGAAATATTCTTCAGATCTAGTTACAAATTTGTTAAATTTGAATCCGTGTTAAATTACTGGTTAGAAATTACTGGTTAGTCAATAAATAATTAATTAGAGCTAGAAATGGGGCTTAGCAGGGTGCAGTGCTTCAACTGCCAGATGTAGGAGATCCGTGACGCCCCAGGCATTCTGGACAACTACATCTGCAAGATGAGCACCTAATTGCAGCTCCTCACAGACCACATGGATCGGTTGGAGCAGCAGTTGGATGCACTTCGAAGCATGAAAACGGCGGAGAGCATCATAGATAGGGGTTTTAGAGACGTGGTCACACCCAAAGAGCAGGCAGATAGATGGGTGGCCAGTGGAGGGGCAAGCAGTCAGTGCAGGAATGCCCTGTGTCTGTCCCCCTCTTTAACAGGTATACCGTCTTGGATACTGTTGTGGAGGAGGGCCTATCAGGGTAAAACACCAGCAGCCAGAACAATGGCACCACAACTGGCTCTGTTGCTCAGCAGGGGTGGGGAAACATACGAATTGTGGGTCTGCTGGAAGGATCAAGGGCAGAGACCCAACAGACTATATTGCCCAAGTGCTGGGCAACCTAGTCAGAAGAGACAGCTTTCCCAACCCCCAGAACAGGGCACACAGGTCGCTCAGACCAAAGGGGGGAGCAGCCGAGAGCGATAAGAGCTTCTGGCGGAGAAGAAAAAAATTACAAATGAACTTTAACCTGCTTTCCACGAGCGTTTGAACCAACACCACCAGCTCTGAAGTCTTCCAGCTGTAGAGAGACATGGCAGGGATGCCCACTGTCCCCGCTCCTCTTTGCCCTGGCAATTGAAAACTTGGCGATTGCTCTGTGAGACGTGAAAAGCTGGATGGGCATCCCAAAGGGGAGGCAGAGAGCATAGAATGTCACTCTTTGCAGATGACCTGCTTCTCTACGTCTTGGAACCCCAGGAAGGGCTGAAAGCAATCACGCAACTCCTGAAAGTGTTCGCAACCTTCTCGGGTTATAAACTTAACCTGGGCAAGAGCGAGTCATTCCCGGTGAACCCAAACGGGGGAGGGACAGAGCTGGAGGGGCTCCGTTCAAATTAGCCCAAAACAAATTCCACTACATGGGGATCTAAACAGCCTGGGACCGGACACATTTCCATAAGTGGAATCTATCCAGCCTGGCGGAGGATGTCAAAAAGGACCTACAGAGACAGGAGGGTGCAGACGATCAAGATGAACGATATGCCGAGGTTCCACTTCCTGTTCAGATCGATACCGATCTTCGTCCCCAAGGCCTTCTTCCTCAACATCCTCAACATAGACAAAATGATCATGGCGTTTGTGTGTGTGTGTGTGTGTGTGTGTGTGGGGGGGGGGGGGGGGGGGGGGGGTAAGAATCCAAGAATCCCCAAAACAACACAGCAAAGGACTAAAGACCTAGGTGGCCTGGCTATGCCAAACATACAATACTACCAGTGGGCAGCAACGGGAGAGAGAGCGAGGGGATGGATACACTGAACCCACCATGGAATGGGTGAGGATGGAGGAGTCCTCCTGCAAGGGAACCACCCTCCGGGCCCTTACCACGGCAATGCCCCCATCCCACCCGACGAAACGCACATCCTGCCCAGTGGTGGTAGCTGCACGAAGGACATGGAACCAGATGAGGCAACATTTCGGTCTGACCGAGATGTGCCCCATGACCCCCAGCTGTGGAAACCACAAATTCCCACCAGCCGTGCTCGACACCACTTTCAAAAAATGGAGACAGGACGGGGGGACACTAACAGTCAGGGACTTTTACATGGGGGACAGACTAGCGACACCGAGCGAACTGACGGAGGACCTGGAACTACCGACAGGACAGGAACTTAGGCACCTTCAGGTCAAGCACTTTCTCCGCAAGGAGACAACAGAATATCCCAGGGCCCCGGGAACCACATTCCTAGAGGGCCTGATAAACACGGACAGTAAGGAAGGGGGAAACTGTGGGAAAATCTACGGATAGCAACTGGATAGGGCGAGACTGCCACTGGACGGTCAGATGAAAATGGGGAGATAAACTGGGAACAGAAGTGGCTGGGGACTCTGGAGAGAAGCACTGAGTAGGGCCAATTCACCTCTGTGGTGGTATGTATTAGGGGTCATGTGGGACTGTGAAGCAGTGATGCTATTGGCTGACAGATCCCGGGTCCTGGTTGGCTGCCGACTCCTGGCTCCGCCCTGAAGGCGGAGTATACGAACCCGAGCTTCTCCCCGCCGCTTCATTCTGTTGCTGAGCTGCTGGGGACAAGTCTTGCTTAATAAATCCTGAATCAACTTCATCACTTCTCGTCTCTCTCGTAAGTCATTGTGCGCTACAACCTCCTCCTGCGCAAGGCTCAGCCTCATGCAGTTCAAGGTGGTGCACAGAGCACACCTGACCAGAACCTGAATGAACAGGTTCTTCCCAAAGGAGGGTGATAGATGTGAACGGTGCCTGAGAGGCGCGGCCAACCACACCCACATCCAGACCCGGTCGCCCCAGAAGACACGGTCACACCAAGGGGGCCCAGATTGCAGGGCAGGAATCACAGCAGGCCACCTCCACTCCTGCTATACCATCTGGGGATCCACCAAGACGTAGCATTAGGGCCCGTAGGGCCAGAGAGTTAGACACCAGTTACGTCGGCACGGGTTCAGGGCACAGTTCAGTTACGAGGCAAGGGCACGTATCTGTAAATACTTGTTCCCGTTAAACACCTGTTAACACTGTTAGAACCAAGACTTCCGGTTGCGGCTGTGCCTAGATAGGTCGCATATTCGGCAGCTCCCGCCGGGAACGGACTTTTGGGCTCTTCAGAGGGCCCCAACGGCAATTGTTCGACGGCTTCCAGTGTGGGAAGGTGACAGCAAGGTCCCCCCCCGACATTATATGGATTGGACCAGGAGTGGAGCGGTTAAAAAAGTGATCCTGGTGCAGCGGAAAGTGATAGGGAGGAAAAGCAAGATGGTGGCAGGTGGAGACCAAGCAGCGTGGGCGCAGGAGCAGCAGGAGTTTCGTAAACGCTGCTTTGAGGAGCAGCTGAAATGCTGGCGCCAATGAAGGCGGCGATTAAGAAGCTTGTGGAGACCCAGAAGGCCCAAGGGGCGGCGATCCGGGAGGTGTGGCAAAAAGCCTCGGAGAACGAGGACGAGATCTTGGGCCTGGCGGTGAAGGTGGAGGCGCACGAGGCGCTGCACAAGAGGTGGGCGGAAGAATTTGAGGACCTGGAGAATAGGTCGAGGAGGAAGAATCTTCAGATTCTGGGTCTCCCTGAAGGAGTGGAGGGGCCCGATGCCGGGGCATATGTGAGCACGATGCTCAATTCGCTGATGGGCGCAGGAGCTTTCCCGAGGCCCCTGGAGCTGGATGGGGCTCATTGGGTCCTGGCAAGGAGACCCAAAGCCAACGAGCCGCCAAGGGCTGTAGTGGTGAGGTTCCACCGCTTTGTGGACAGAGAGTGTGTCCTGAGATGGGCCAAAAAAGAGCGGAGCAGCAGGTGGGAGAACACGGAGATCCGAATTTATCAGGACTGGAGTGCGGAGGTGGCTAAGAAGAGGGCTGGTTTCAACCGGGCTAAGGCGGTGCTCCATCGGAACGGGGTGAAGTTCGGGATGCTGCAGCCAGCGCGATTGTGGGTCACGTTCCAAGATCGGCACCACTATTTTGAAACGCCTGATGAGGCATGGAACTTTATCCAGACTGAAAAGTTGGACTCAAACGGAGGGTTTGTCGTGGGGCATCTTTACTGTGTTTACTGCATTTGGGGAATGTTCTTTTTGTTTTGGTGCTGGGTGGGGATGGGTGAATGGATTTGATGTGGGCGCTGTGGGAGAGTGTGGGCATCGGTGTTGGAGGGGCAGGGCCCCATGGAGGAAGAGGGGGGGTGGAGGCTCGGGTATGGGGAGTTGGGGTAAGGCCGCAAAAAGGAGCTGCGCCAGAGGGGGCGGGGCCGGCTCAGGAAAGCACGGGCTTTTTTCCCGCGTTAGAGAAGGATGGGGGCGGGGCCGGGGGGGAAGGGCGGTGCTGGAGAGGAGCACACACTGACTGCCAAGGGGTGGGCAGGATTCTCACACTGGGGGGTCGCTGGAATGGCGGGAGAGGCCGGGGTCAGCAGGAGTCAGCTGACTTACGGAATTGTCATGGGGGAGCAAAATGGCTAGATGAGAATCTAGTGGGGGGGGAGGAGGGAGGGACGGAGGGGGCGGGGGGGGGGGGGGGGGGGGAAACTGGGTTGCTGCTGCATTGGCCAAAGGGGAGCTGGAAGAAGGAGAGGTAGTCGGTGCCGGAGACCGCCGCCTGGGGGACTGGAGGGTGCGGGAGGCGCGGGCACGTGGCTGGCCTGGAAAAGGAGATGGCTAGTCGGCAGGGAGGGGGGGGCGAGTAGCCCCCCGATCCGGCTGATAGCTTGGAATGTGAGGGGCCTGAACGGGCCGGTCAAGAGGGCCCGGGTGTTCGTGCACTTAAAGGGACTGAAGGCAGACGTGGTTATGCTCCAGGAGACACATCTGAAGGTGGCAGATCAGGTTAGGCTGAGAAAGGGATGGGTAGGGCAGGTCTTTCATTCAGGGCTGGATGCGAAGAACAGAGGGTTTGCAATACTGGTGGGGAAGCGGGTGTCGTTCGAGGCACTGAATATTGTAGCGGATAATGGAGGTCGATATGTGATGGTGAGTGGTTGTTGCAGGGGGTGCGGGTGGTACTGGGTTGCAGGGCGTGCGGGTGGTACTGGTGAACGTATATGCCCTGAATTGGGATGATGCCGGATTTATGAAACGCATGCTGGGTCGGATTCCGGATCTGGAGGTAGGAAGCTTAATAATGGGGTAGGACTTCAACACGGTGTTGGACCCAGCACAGGATTGTTCTAGGTCCAGGACGGGCAAGAGGCCGGCTGCGGCCAAGGTGCTCAGGGGGTTTATGGACCAGATGGGGGGAGTGGATCCATGGAGGTTTGTCAGGCCCCAGGCCAGGGAATTTTCCTTCTTTTCCCACGTCCATAGAGCCTACTCCCGGAAAGACTTTTTCATTTTAAGTGGGGCGCTAATCCCGAAAGTGGAGGGAACGGAATATTCGGCCATAGCCATCTCGGACCACGCCCGGCATTGGGTGGAGCTGGAGTTGGGGGAGGAGAGGGACCAGCGCCCGCTGTGGCACCTCCATGTGGAACAGTTGGCGGATGAGGGGGTGTGCGGGCGGGTGCGGGGGTGCATTGAAAGATACTTGGAGGCCAACGACAACGGGGAGGTGCAGGTGGGGGTAATCTGGGAGGCGTTGAAGGCGGTGGTCAGGGGCGAGCTAATATCCATTAGGGCCCACAGGGAGAAGAGAGAGGGGAGGGAGAGGTTGGTGGGGGAGATTTTAAGGGTGGACACGAGGTATGCAGAGGCCCCCGAGGAGGGGCTACTTAGGGAGCGACGGAACCTCCAGATGGAATTTGACCTGTTGACCACGGGGAAAGCAGAGGCACAGTGGAGGAAAGGGCAGGGGGCGACGTACGAGTATGGGGAGAAGGCGAGTCAGATGCTGGCACATCAGCTTCGTAAGAGGGAGGCAGCGAGGGAGATCGGTGGAGTCAAGGATAGAGGGGGGAATACGGTGCGGAGTGCGGTGAGAATAAACAAGGTATTTAGGGACTTCTATGGGGATCTGTACAGGTCTGAGCCCCCCAGCGGGGGAGGAGGGGATGCGACGATTCCTGGATCAGCCGACGTTCCCGAGGGTGGAGGAGGGTGGCTGGTTTGGGGGCGCCGATTGGGCTGGAGGATCTGGTGAAAGGATTGGGGAGCATGCAGGCAGGGAAGGCCCCGGGGCTGGATGGGTTCCAGGTTGAACTTTACAGGAAATACGTGGACCTGTTGGGCTCGTTGCTCGTGAGGACTTTTAATAAGGCGAGGGAGGGGGGTCCTTGCCCCCGACAATGTCCAGGGCGCTGATCTCTTTGATCTTGAAGCGGGACAAGGATCCATTGCAATGTGGGTCGTAGAGACCGATCTTGCTCCTCAATGTTGACGCTAAGTTTCTGGCGAAGGTGCTGGCTACGAGAATTGAGGACTGTGTCCCGGGGGTGATTCATGAGGACCAGACGGGATTTGTGAAGGGTAGGCAGCTAAATACAAATGTACGGAGGCTCCTCAATGTGATTATGATGCCCTAGGTGGAGGGAGAAGCGGAGGTAGTGGCAGCTATGGACGCGGAGAAGGCCTTCGACCGGGTGGAGTGGGAGTATCTTTGGGAAGTGTTGCGGAGGTTTGGGTTCGGGGAGGGGTTCATCAGTTGGGTCAGGCTGCTATATAGAGCCCCAGTGGCGAGTGGGGCTACGAACCGGCGGAGGTCGGAGTACTTTCGGCTGTACTGGGGGACGAGGCACGGGTGCCCCTTATCCCCCTTGTTGTTTGCACTGGCAATTGAGCCGCTGGCCATGGCACTGAGGGAGTCCAGGAAATGGAGGGGATTGGTCCGGAGGGGAGAGGAACACCGGGTGTCGTTGTATGCCGATGACCTGTTGTTGTATGTTGCGGATCCAGTGGAGGGGATGGCGGAGGTCATGCGGATCCTTAGGGAGTTTGGGGACTTTTCGGGGTATAAACTCAACATAGGGAAGAGTGAGCTCTTTGTGGTGCATTCAGGGGACCAGGGAAGGGGGATAGACGAGCTACCGCTGAAGAGGGTGGAAAGGAGCTTTCGGTACCTAGGGATCCATGTAGCTAGGAGTTGGGGGGCCCTGTACAAGCTCAATTTGACGGGGTTGGTGGAGCAGATGGAGGAGGATTTTAAAAGATGGGATATGCTGCCACTGTCACTAGCGGGTAGGGTGCAGTCGGTCAAAATGACGGTCCTCCCGAGGTTTCTCTTTGTGTTCCAGTGCCTTCCCATTTTGATCCCCAAGGCCTTTTTCAAACGGGTAAGCAGGAGCATCATGGGATCTGTGTGGGCGAATAAGACCCTGAGGGTGAAGAGTGTGTTTCTGGAGCGTAGCAGGGACAGGGGGAGTCTGGCGCTGCCGAATTTGTGTGGCTATTATTGGGCTGCCAATGTGGCGATGATCCGTAAGTGGGTAATGGAGGGAGAGGGGGCGGTGTCGAAGAGGCTAGAGATGGTGTCCTGTATGGGCACGAGCCTGAGGGCGCTGGTGACGGCACCGTTACCGCTCTCGCCGACAAGGTACACCACGTGTCCGGTCGTGGCGGCGACGCTGAAGATCTGGGGGCAGTGGAGGCGACACAGGGGCGAGGTGGGAGCCTCGGTTTGGTCACCGATTCGGGAGAATCATTGGTTCGTCCCGGGAAGGATGGATGGGGGGTTTCGGAGCTGGCATCGGGCAGGGATTAGAAGAATGGGGGACCTGTTCATTGATGGGACGTTTGCGAGCCTAGGGGCGCTGGAGAAGAAGTTTGGACTACCCCCGGGAAACGCTTTCATGTATATGCAAGTGAGGGCGTTTGTGAGGCGGCAGGTGAGGGAATTCCCGCTGCTACCGGCACAGGGGGTTCAAGATAGGGTGCTTTCGGGTGTATGGGTTGGAGAAGGCAAGGTTTCGGCGATTTACCAGGAGCTGCAGGAAGAGGAGGAGGCCTCGGTGGAGGAGTTAAAGGGTAAGTGGGAGGAGGAGCTTGGGGAGGAGATAGATGACGGTCTGTGGGCTGATGCCCTGAGTAGGGTTAATTCTTTCCTCCTCTTGCGCCAGGCTCAGCCTGATACAGTTCAAAGTTCCTCACAGAGCGCACATGACAGGGGCGAGGTTGAGTAGGTTCTTTGGGGTGGAGGATTGATGTGGGAGGTGCTCGGGAAGCCCGGCAAATCACGTCCATATGTTCTGGTCGTGCCCGGCGCTGGATGGGATTTGGAGGGGTTTTGCGAAGACTATGTCCAAGGTGGTGAAAGCCCGGGTCAAGCCGAGTTGGGGATTGGCACTATTTGGGGTACCGGACGAGCCGGGAGTGCAGGAGGCGAAAGAGGCCGGTATTCTGGCCTTTGCGTCCCGGTAGCCCGGCGGAGGATTTTGCTACTATGGAAAGGTGCAAAGCCCCTTGGTGTGGAAGCTTGGGTCAATAACATGGCAGGGTTCATCAAGCTGGAGAGGATAAAGTTTACCTTGCAAGGGTCTGTGCAGGGGTACTCCAGGCGGTGGCAACCGTTCCTAGACTATCTCGCGGAGCGTTAGGAGGAGGTCAGCAGCAGCAGCAGCCCAGAGGCTGGGGGGGGGGGGGTCTCTTTTGGGGTGGTGTTTGGGTGAACGCGGGGGGGCGGGGGGGGGGGTGTTTCCCTATTGGGGTTTTTAAATGTTATATGGGGGGTTATTGTACATGGGGGAAATCCAATGCATAATTTCCGATTGTTGTGTTTTTGTTTCTCCTTTTCTTGTTGGGGTGGGAGGGTGGGGGGGGGGTGTTTTTTGAAAATTTGTTGAAAAATTTGAATAAATATATATTTTTTAAAAAGCACTGTTAGAACCTGGCTCGGTGCTCTGTCAGATGGGTGTGTTGTGGCCAGACCAGAGAGGGGTGCGGGGAGGCGGATGTTGTGGGTGAGCTGGGCTCCCGACCCTCAACCCCCCGGAACCTCCCCAACACCATCAGCCCAGGGACTTGATGGCACCGTGAGATGCAATGGCCAGCTCGCATGCAGCGATCACCCAGGTGGGCGGTGGAAAGTGCTGCCGTGGGCAGGAGTCAGATGTTGTCAAACGATGCGGAGCACCAGAGCTCATCACCAGAGCAGAGTGTGTTATCATCATTCTTCATCCTAGGACCAGACCCACTGTTACTGCCAACCCAGGGCCCATAGCACCCTGCAGTGTGGCAGGTATATATCACGGAGGGGGTTGCAGGCGGGGGAGTTGGGGTTTGACTGGGAGAGGCGGGGGGCGAGAGGGTGTGGGATACAGTGTCCGCACCCAGTCGGTGAACCTGGAAGGGATCAGAGAGTCCAGTGCACGTTGACCCTGACGTACATATCGTACGGGCCCCTGTGCCTGTTTGGGCCACATGTCCTGACCATTCACGCCCTCCCCGCATCCTCCTTGTCGGACAAAGACTGGTGTTCAACCTCCTCCTCCAGCACATCGCTACTCTGTTGCGCCACGTTGTGGAGGACGCAGCAGGACATCACAATGTGGGCGAGTCTCTTAGCGTCATACTGGAGGGCCCCTCCAGAGCAATCCAGGCTCTTGAACCGCATCTTCAGGAGGCCGAATCACCGCTCCATCACGCGCCTGCTCGCTGCATGGGCATCGTTATAGCGGGTCTCTGCGTAGTCTATGGCCTCAGGTTAGACATCATCAGCCACGACGGCAGCAGATAACCCCTGTCACCCGGGAGGAGGCAGGGGTTGGTAGCGTCTCGAACACATCAGAAATCATCCACTTTGCCAGGATGAAGGCGTCGTGCACGGTGCCCAGGTATCGGGCGCAGACCTGCATGATGCGCATCTTATGGTCACATATCAGCTGCATGTTCATCGAGTGGAACCAATTTGTGTAGAGCGGCCTGTCATCTGCAAGCACGCGTAGGGGAACATGCGTCCCATTGATCATCCCCTGGCCCGGGCATCCAGTCGATGGCAGCGAACCCGCTGCCTGGGCATCCTGGTGGGCTCGGTCCACATTGAAATGAATGTTTTGTGCCGACTGGGCATATAGGGCCTCCGTGACGGCGTGGATACACCAGTGCACCGAGCTCTGAGAGATCCCGGACAGGTCCCCACTTGACGCCTGGAAGGACCCCGTGCATAAGGTTCAGGGTGACCGTCACCTTGACGGCCACCGGGAGCGGGTGTCCTCCCCCAAAACCTGCTCAGCCGGAGACTTCGATGGCATGCCCGGTCTGACAGGTCCTCGAATGACAGGCGCTGCCGGTACACACAAGGCCTCATGCGGCACCTCCTTTGCACCTCCTCCTCGGCCTATTGGGCAGCCGGTTCTTCATTCTCGGCAGCTGCCTCCTGCTCCTCTGGGACACGCTCCGCTAATGCAGCTTCCCCCTCCTCGAGCAGCTCCAGTTCGTACAGCCGCAGTGCATCTCCCTGCGGTGACTAGCAGGAAGGTCACCATTGCTGATTGAATTCCAACATCCATCGTCTGCAAGGGGTGAAAGGCCGACATGTTAGCATGCTGCGTACCCCTGTGCTACCTGGTGGCCCTGGTTGACACTGCGGGCTCTGCCATTGCACGCCCCCCCCCCATCTCCACACCCCTGACCCCGTCGGTACCTGGTGCCGTGGGCGCCTCTGGCCTTGGTGCCCATTATCTGCTGCCAGGGGTACAGTCGGCTGGCAATGCCCATGTCAGCGGAATGCTCTGTGGCCCCCACCCTGTATCCCCGTAGGGGCTACTGTGGGTGTTGCCCTGGATGGGCCGCCTGATGCCCTGCCGGTGGATGAGAGCCAGTCGGGTGAAGGGGGTGTGGCGGAGGGTGGGGGGCGGGGGCACTCATACAGCCGGTGTCACTGCAGAACCAGGAGCCAAGGCGGGTGGTCAGTGAGGTGAGCAGCAAGATGACTGACATGCAGACCGGCGGCAATGGCAGTCCGTGCCTGGACACTTTCCCAGTCTTGTGGGGAAGAGGGGGGGAGTTCATCCTGGCCACATGGCCCCTAATCCCATTCCCCCCCCCACCCCACTCCCGTGGCAGGGCCCCCCCATCCCAGCCAGCCCGGTCAGTGTCCGGCCCTGCAGCCCACAATTGCACCTCCCTGTGTCCTACCTCCTCACTCTCCGTCATCAGCAACAACGCCGGTTTCATGATTTTTAAAAGCACAGGTGACCCGTGCTGTCGGGAATTCAGCCCATCGGAGGTGGAGAATCACGGAGGCCCCGGAGAATACTGGGTCGGACCCCCTAATGATCAGCAAATGGCGTTTACTGTATGTGCGTTCAGCTGTCGAGGCAACGGAGAACTGCGATTTGACATTAAACCGGCACCCGCCACGATTTCGGAGTCGGAACCGATTCTCCGCCAAATCGCATTTCCCGATTTCGCTTCCCGACAGAGAATCCCGCCCCTGGTGTTTGTTGAGCACACTCATGTAGACGTGATGCCTGCTGTTGCCAAATGTACAAGCTTTAAATAATTTTTCAAGCATACCTCAGGGTTGCTGACAATTTTACTGCAAGAACAGTACAGCCTATGTCCCAGACACAAGAGGATTTTGGTTGCTCAAGATGTGCACTGGAGGACCAGCTGGAAACCACAAGTGTTTTCTGGATTGTGGTAGTCACCACTGTTGTACTATATTGTATATACTGCACTGCGTACAAGGGTATTACGGTAAGGCCCCTGCACTACAGGTACGGGGGTAGATCCCTGCCTGCTGGCTCCGCCCAGGAGGCGGAGTATAAATGTGTGTGCTCTCCGAACAGCAGCCATTTCGGCAGCAGCTGTAGGAGGCCACACATCTCTGTGTAATAAAGCCTCGATTACTCTCTACTCTCGTCTCGTCGTAATTGATAGTGCATCAATTTATTACACAGAGATTTTACAAAGATGGATCTCCGCATCAAGCCGGATCGCCCGCAGCTGCATCCTCAAGCAGACAATGCCAGAAAGGACTTTGCACATTGGCTGGCTTGCTTTGAAGCATACATCGGATCTGCGACAGACCCAATCCCAGAAGCACAGAAGCTCCAGATTCTGTACACGCGGCTGAGCTCCGATGTCTTTCCCCTCATCCAGGACGCGCCGAGCTACACAGAGTCTGTGGAAGATTTCTGGCGTTCCCTGCTCGCCCTGGTGAGAGACGGTGATTGCCAGGCCTTTTCGGCTGCTGAACATTCTAACCTGCTAATGACAGACGCATTCATTACGGGTATAGGGTCAGCCTACATCAGCCAGCGCCTTTTAGAAGGGGCTACGCTTGACCTCGCGGCGACCAAGAAACTAGCGCTCTTGCTCACAGTCGCCTCACGCAACATACAGGCATATGCCCCGACCACACGGCCCACCCCTCCTGGGCATCGTGGACCTCGCCAGCGGCCACCCCATCGTGGACCCCATCAGCGACCGCCCGCAGCCAACCCTGGGGGACCCAAGTGCTACTTCTGCAGACAGGCAAAACACCCCCGGCAGCGCTGCCCGGCGCGGAGTGCGCTCTGCAAGGCCTGCGACAAGAAAGGACATTGCGCTGCAGTGTGCCAGGCCCGCTCAATCGCCGCTATTGGGGGTGCAGGGACAATAGCGGCGATTGAGCGGGCCTGGCACGCTGCAGCTAAATGTGCGCCCAGTGGGCGCTGCCATCTCCCACGCCTCAGACCACGTGCGGCCCGAGGGCGCCGCCATCTTGCTCCCCTGACAACACGTGCGGCCGGTGGGCGCCGCCACCTTGCTTGCCTCACAAACAATGGGTGGAGCCATCTTGCCTGCCCCAGGACACGTGCGGCCCGAGGGCGCCACCATCTTGCCTGCCTCAGGACACGTGCGGCCCGTGGGCGCCGCCATCTTCCCCGCCTCAGGACCCCTGCCAATCGGGCACCTCACCGGGCTGCTCATCGCCTGCAACCGCCGACGACCAGCCGCGTCTCGCCTCCGTCACGATCGACCAATCCCGACCGCACAACCTCGCGACCGCATCGTCAAAGGTGAAGGACGACGGGCATGAGATATCCTGCCTTCTGGACTCCGGGAGCACTGAGAGCTTCATCCACCCCGATACGGTAAGGCGCTGCTCCCTCGCGGTACACCCCGCTAACCAAAGAAACACCCTGGCCTCCAGATCCCACTCCGTGGCGATCTGGGGGTACTGCATCGCCACCCTCACCATCCAGGGCATAGAGTTCAGCAGCTTCCGGCTCTACATCCTCCCCAACCTCTGCGCTGCCTTGCTACTCAGCCTGGACTTCCAGTGCAACCTCCAGAGACTAACCCTGAAATTCGGCGGGCCCCTACCACCCCTTACTGTATGCGGCCTCACGACCCTTAAGGTCAACCCGTCTTCTCTGTTTGCAAACCTCACCCCGGATTGCAAACCCGTCGCCACCAGGAGCAGACGGCACAGCACCCAAGACAGGACCTTCATCAGGTCTGATGTCGAGCGGCAGCTGCGGGAAGGTATCATCGAGGCCAGCAACAGCCCCTGGAGAGCCCATGTGGTAGTGGTGAAAACGGGGGAGAAAAACAGGATGGTCGTTGACTACAGTCAGACCATCAATCGGTACACGCAGCTCGACGCGTACCCCTCCCACGCATACCTGATATGGTCAATCAGATTGCACAGTACGGGGTCTTCTCGACAGTGGACCTGAAATCTGCCTACCACCAGCTCCCCATTCGCAAGGCGTGACCCGTACATCGCGTTTGAAGTGGACGGCCGCCTTTACCATTTCTTTAGGGTTCCCTTCGGCATCACTAACGGGGTCTCGGTCTTCCAACGGGAGATGGACCAAATGGTTGACCGGTACGGACTGCGGTCCACTTTCCCGTACCTGGATAACATCACCATCTGCGGCCACGACCAGCAGGACCACAACGCTAACCTTTCGAAATTTCTCCACACCGCCACACTCCTCAACCTAACTTACAACTAGGAGAAGTGTGTGTTCAGCATGAACCGATTAGCCATCCTCAGCTATGTGGTTCAGAACAGAGTTCTAGGGCCCGACCCCGATCGCATGCACCCCCTCATGGATCTCCCCCTTCCCCACTGCCCCAAGGCTCTCAAACGATGCCTGGGGTTCTTTTCGTACTACGCCCAGTGGGTCCCTAACTATGCGGACAAGGCCCGCCCACTCATCCACTCCACCGGTTTCCCACTGATGGCCGAGGCTCACCAGGCCTTCAACCGTATCAAGGCCAACATCGCCAAGGCCGCGATGCACGCGGTCGACGAGACGTTCCCCTTCCAAGTTGAGAGCGATGCATCAGACGTCGCTCTGGCCGCCACCCTCAACCAGGCAGGCAGGCCCGTGGCATTCTTTTCCCACACCCTCCAACTTTACACTGGTGCTGAGGATGGGATTGGCCGGGCCAAGCATGGTCCCGTCTCCACGTGGATTTTGCAGGACCTTTTCAGGGAGCAATGTTTTTGCTCATCGTGGATGCCCACTCGAAGTGGATGGATGTCGACCACATGTCCATGACGACGTCTTGAGCCACAATTGAGAAGCTCTGCCAAACTTTCAGTATCCATGGACTTCGAGGTTTTGGTGTCGGACAACGTCACTAGTGCGGAATTCGGGGATCGCTGAAAATGAATGGTTCCACCACTAAAGACCCCACCTTACCACCCGTCCTACAAAGGGTTGGCTGAACAAGCGATACTGACTTTTAAGTTAAGGATGTAGAAACAGGCCTCCAATTCTCCGGACCCAATGCAGCAGGGTCTGCATCATCAGGTCCCCTGTGGCCTTACCCGAGTCCGATCTCCCCAGATGAGGGAGCTGGAGCTACACCCTTAACCTAGGGGACCTTGGGAAATAAGTACCCTGGCCCGAGTATGGGCCGGAGGTGGGAGACTCTTTGGGGAGTAGGAGTGTATTGAGTACGTAAATAAATATTGTGTTTTTCTAAATCTGGCATTGCTTCCTCATGGTCGTTTGCCTGGAACTTTACAATATTTTAAGCAGTGTATTACATAACACTGCAGCTTTGATAGTATCCTGCAGGTGGTCTTAGCCAAACATCCTTTTCACAGGTGCACTTTTATTAATTTTTGGTCTCTTTTGCACTCTTCATTACTCTCCATCATATCTTGGATCACCCTTCTCGGCAGGTCCCCTTATTTAGGACTTTTGAGTGTCTTGCTTGACAAGTCACATCACCTAGGTAAATGTTTGTTAAACACAAATAGCAAAGTCATACAGATTTCCCGCCCCTCCCACCCTCCCCCATGGTGTGCTTTCTGGTGCCATTGGTCGCAGGCAGGACCTCCTGGGCGCGCTGATATCTACAGCGTTTTGATTGGCTTGTCCGTTATGCCACCAGGGAATCCGCCTTCAGCAACTTGGGAAGGGCCGGAAAATTCCACCCATTGTCTGTCATTTCAAGCTGGTGGAATAGTGGAAAACATCACGCCAAACCTTCTTCTGATTTTCAACTTTTAAGGAAACAGTATGAATCTATGGATTGTATGCATAAGTGAATCTGTAATGCCTGCACAGTCATCTCGCTCCTCTAAAGGAAGCACAGTGAAAGGTTGTGAAACTAAATTCTCTATCAGCTGCTACATTCACCACTCCTCTCCTTCTCATCTCCTTACCAGCTGGGAGTCATCTAAATCTATCTACCAAATATTATTTATTTGCTTAATTTAACTGCATAGAGTGCTGTTCTTCACTCACTCCTTTCCCAGGTCAGGCCATGTCGGCAGGGTTTGTTAGAAAGTCAGAACGGCCTTACCTTATCCATTACTGGCTAACCGCAATGCCAGGATATATTTGAAAACAATTTGTAGACATTTCCTCCAGCCTGTTACCAAGGAGACAGATTTCACAATGCACACAATGCAATGGTTTTGAAGATGTGCGTGCCTTTTTAAAACTTTCATGTATTGTCTACCATCTATTATCCACCAGATTAAAATGAAACAGAACAGATTCATATTTGCTCCAGTAATTTTGCTAGCAGTCTCTCGCATCCTTACACCTCAAAGTACCAGTTATCCATGTGCTCACATGTTCTTCCACATGGTTGCTAAAAAAACTCCTCTGGTGAGGGGAAATATTGGTGTGCGATTGACAAATTCTAGAGTCCGAGTTTGGATATTGTAAAGTGAAGGACACAACGAGGTACAATTGGGACTTTGGGTAATGCGAGAAAAATTTGCGGAAAGCCCATCTTTGCTACACCTGCCGATTGGTGAGGGAGTAGGATTTCTTTAAAATAACACAGTTTTTTTAGCCATGATGTGGGGATGCCGGTGTTGGACTGGGGTGGGCACAGTAAGAAGTCTTCCAACACCAGGTTAACGTCCAACAGGTTTATTTGGAATCACAAGCTTTTGGAGCGTAGCTCCTTCATCAGGTGCTACGCTTCGAAAGCTAGTGATTCCAAACAAACCTGTTGGATTTTAACCTGGTGTTGGAAGACTTCTTACAGTTTTTGTTATCACCTGTCTTGTGGCATACCTGTTCTGCAGGCTTTTCCTAAGAAATTCTAACAATTCCTGGAACAGGACCCAAGAGGAATGAATTTGAACTGGTTGTGTAGTGTGAGAAGAGAGCAAATTGGTACCAATTTCCTTAATCTTTCGTCCCAGAGAGTCCGTGGTTCCTTGGAGGGGCAGAAACATCAGAGACCTGGGGCGGGATTCTCCGCAATCGGCGCGATATCCGCCGACCGGCGCCAAAAATGGCGCAAATCAGTCCGGCATCGCGCCGCCCCAAAGGTGCGGAATCCTCCGCATCTTGAGGGGCCGAGCCCTCACCTTGAGGGGCTAGGCCCGCGCCGGACTGATTTCCGCCCCGCCAGCTGGCGGGAAAGGCCTTTGTGTCCCGCCAGCTGGGGCGAAACTGACTTTGCCGTGCGGCGCATTCGCGGGAGTGTCAGCGGACGCTCACGGCATCCCCACGCATGCGCAGTGGAGGGGGTCTCTTCCACCTCCGCCATAGTGGAGACCATGGCGAAGGCGGAAGGAAAAGAGTGCCCCCACGGCACAGGCCCGCCCGCGGATCGGTGGCCCTGATCGCGGGCCAGGCCACCGTGGGGCCACCCCCCGGGGCCAGATCGCCCCGCGCCCCCCCCAGGACCCCGGAGCCCGCCCGCGCCGCCTTGTCCCGCCGGTAGGAGAGGTGGTTTGATTCTCGCCGGCGGGACAGGCATTCCAGCAGCAGGACTTCGGCCCATCGCGGGCCGGAGAATCGCCGGGGGGGGGGGGGGGCCCGCCAACCGGCACGGCGCGATTCCCACCCCTGCCGAATATCCGGTGCCGGGGAATTCGGCAAGCGGCGGGGGCGGGATTCACGCCAGCCCCCGGCGATTCTCCGACCCGGCGGGGCGTCGGAGAATACCGCCCCTGATCACTGCGGTTCCCCATTGCAGTGTGCGAGAAGTACAAAACCGTGTCCATTTAGAGACGCTTTCATAGAGTATTGTGAACAGTTCTAGTAGCCATAATAATAAAGGAACATAGAAGTCCAGGCAAAGGTGCAAAAAAGATTTACCAGTATGCTACCCGAGTGCAAGCTTAATAATCTTTATTGTCACAAGTAAGCTTACATTAACACTGCAATGAAGTTACTGAGACAATCCCCTGGTCGCCACAATCCGGCGTCTGTTCGGGTACACAGAGGGAGAATTCAGAATGTCCTGACTACCTAATAGCACGTCTTTTGGGACTTGTGGGAGTAAACCGGAGCACCCGGAGGAAACCCACGCAGACATGAGAGAACGTGCAGAGCTGCACAGACAATGACCCAGGCCGGGAATCGAACCTGGGACCCTGTGTTATACTTATCAGGAAACCCCACGCCGTCGTAAAAACTGTGGCCTTTCACGCTAGAAAAACTGGCGTGAAAGGGCCACATATTCATAACCCTGCAGTGAACCATCGTAAAACTAGCAGCTTTTGCTGCAGATACGGGCCCCCATACTTCCGGGTCAGAGGCCGCGCCGTGCTCCATGGCGGACTCAGACTGTGGAGCTGAACCTTAAATATAGTGCCCCCAATCGGCCACGCGCCCGACCCTGACCGCCCGCCCCAAAATACCTTGGGCTCATATGAGGCCCCCCTGCCCTCCGATCGGCCCGCCCCTGACCGTGGCGGCTATGGACTCAGTCTGCAGCCGTGATGCTAGTATCCCGACTGGCAGGAACATGGGTGGTCCACGCCGTTGGGACCGGAGAATAGCGGAGGGGCCCTCCAGCAATGGACGCAGGTTGGAGATATGTGGCGCGGTGTACTCTAGGAGTACGCTGCTTTTCGGGGCCGGGAGAAACGGGCAACCAGCGATGGTCCTGATTCCCTGTGGGGAAATGGATTCTCCGCCCCGGCACCGGCTGCAATTGCGGCGTCGGGGTGCGGAGAATCCAGCCCAAAGTGTTTGATAGGGATGTGTTGTCATTGCTTCAACTCCTGAGAAAAAGAACAAAACTGGGGGCCAGAAATGTAATTTGGTCACTAATTAATTCTTTGGGAAATTCCAGAGTGGTGCAAATGATTGTGGAACTCGTAATTCCAAGAAGCAGTTGAAGCATTTAAGAGAAAGTTAGATAAGCACATGGTGGAGAAAGGAACAGGTTATTTTGATGGGGTTAGATGAACAGGGGAAGGAGGAGACTCATGTGTAGCATAAACGACCAGCATGAAACAATTGGGCTGAATTCATTTCTCTACTGTTAAATACGCTCAACACGGAACTCCGTTAAATCACACCCATGGGCATGACTCTTAATATTTTCTGCACCTGTCTTCACAAAAGGAGGACAATGCTGTAGATATTGTAGCTTATGAGTAATGTAAAGTATCAGATGGGATAAACAAAGAGAGAGAGAGACTTCCGGTTGCGGCTATGTGGAGCTAAGTCGCACATTCGGCGGCTCCCACAAAAACGGACTTTTGGGCTCTTTTCAGGGCCCCCAACGGCAATTATTCAACGTTTCCTGGTGTGGGAAGGAGTCTACAATAGCTCCCCGTCAGTATATGGCTTCAACTAGGAGCGGGGCGACAAAAAATGTGGTGGTGGACCCGAAGAAGGTGCGAGGGAAGAAGGACAAAATGGTGGCGGGCGGAGACCAGCGTGGATGCAGTGGGCGGAAGAGCAACAGGAGGGTATCCAGCGCTGCTTCAGAGAGATTAAAATGGACCTGCTAGAGCCGATGAAGGTGTCTATTGATAAGCTGCTGGAGACACAGACGGCCCAGGGAGTGGCGATCCGCGAGGCTCGACAAAAGATCTCTGACAATGAGGATGCGATCTTAGGCCTGGCGGTAAAGGTGGAGGCACACGAGGCGCTCCACAAGAAATGGCAGGAGCGGTTCGAGGAGATGGAGAATCGGCCGAGGCGGAGGAATCTGCGGATTCTGGGCCTCCCGGAGGGGCCGGACGTGGGGGCCTATGTGGTCACCATGTTGAACTCGCTGATGGGAGCGGGGTCCTTCCAGGGGCCCCTGGAGCTGGAAGGGGCCCATAGAGTTGGCGAGGAGGCCCAAGGCTAACGAGCCTCCGCGGGCAGGCTGGTGCGGTTCCATCGGTTCGTCGATCGGGAGTGTGCGCTCAGGTGGGCCAAGAAGGAGAGGAGCAGCAGGTGGGAGAACGCGGAGGTTCGGATATATCAGGACTGGAGTGCGTAGGTGGCGAAGAGGAGGGCCGGGTACAATCGAGCGAAGGCGGTGCTGCACAGGAAGGGGGTGAAGTTTGGCATGTTGCAGCCGGTGCGACTGTGGGTTACCCACAAGGACTGGCACCATTATTTTGAGTCTCCGGAGGCGGCGTGGGCCTTTGTTCAGGCCGAGAAGTTGGACACAGATTGAGGGTCGGGACGGGCGATTGGGGACTATGGTTGATAAGCTATGTTTATTTTTGTTTCGAGGGGGGGGCCTTTGTATTGCTCCGGGTTCCTTTTTCTTTGTGTTTTTTCTCTTTTGGGTCGGTGAAGGTGGCTGGGGCGGGTTGGGCACTGCTTTGGTTGGGTTGGTCGGGGGGGGGGGGGGGTCTTGGAGGTGAGATGGGGCCCCGCGGGGGAGGCCCGAGTCAGGGGTGAGGGGACCGGGCCTGTAAAAGGAGCTGCGCCAGAGGCGGTGGGGCCTGGTAGGTGGAAAGCGCGGGCTTTTTCCCGCGCTGAAGACTGGAGGGGGCGGGGCCGGGGCGGGGAAGCGAGGGTCGAGTTGCTGCTGCTATTGTCAAGGAGGAGCTGGAACGAGTGGTGGAGGTCGAGACGGGGGGTATGCCGCTGTGGGGAACGGGCCGGGTGTGGGGTGCGGGCGCGTGGCTGGCCGAGGAGGGGGTCATGGTTAGTTGACGGGGGAGGGGGGCGGTAGCCCCCTGATCCGGCTGATAACCTGGAATGTAAGGGGACTGAATGGGCCGGTTAAGCGGGCCCGCGTGTTCATGCACCTGAAGGGCTCAAGGCGGATGTGGTTATGCTTCAGGAGACACACCTGAAGGTGGCAGACCAGGTAAGATTGAGGAAAGGGTGGGTAGGTCAGGTGTTTCACTCGGGGCTGGATGCCAAAAATCGAGGGGTGGCGATCTTGGTGGGAAAGAAGGTGTCGTTTGAGGCGTCGAGCATTGTGGCAGATAATGGCGGTAGGTACATAATGGTAAGTGGTAAGTTGCAGGGAGAGAGGGTGGTACTGGTCAATGTGTATGCTCCGAACTGGGACGATGCGGGTTTTATGCGGCGTATGTTGGGTCGGATCCCAGACTTGGAATTGGGGGGCCTGATAATGGGGGAGACTTTAACACAGTGCTGGACCCGGCACTGGATCGCTCCAGGTCTAGGACAGGTAGGAAGCCGGCGGCGGCTAGAGTGCTGAGGGGGTTTATGGACCAGATGGGAGGGGTGGACCCTTGGAGATTTGCAAGGCCGGGGGCTAGGGAATTTTCATTCTTCTCACATGTCCATGAGGCTTATTCCCGAATCGACTTTTTCATCTTGAGCAGGGCATTGATAGCGAGAGTAGAGGATACGGAGTATTCGGCAATAGCCATTTCGGACCACGCCCTGCATTGGTGGACTTGGAGATGGGGGAGGAGAGGGACCAGCGCCCGCTGTGGCGCTTGGAGGTGGGGCTGTTGGCGGACGAGGTGGTGAGCGAGCGGGTCCAAGGAAGTATAGAGAGGTACCTGGAGACCAACGAGTGGGGATGGTATGAGAGGCACTGAAGGCGGTGGTGAGGGGAGAGCTGATCTCCATTAGGGCCCACAAGGAGCGGAGGGAGCGGGGGGGGGGGGAGAGGGAGAGGCTGGTGGGGGAGATGGTGAGGGTAGACAGGAGGTATGCGGAGGAGCCCGAGGAAGGATTGTTGAGGAAGAGGCGTAGCCACCAGGCCGAATTCGACCTGGTGACCACCAGGAAGGCAGAGGTGCAGTGGAGGAAGGCCCAGGGGGCGATTTACGAGTATGGGGAAAAGGCAAGCCGGATGCTGGCGCATCAGCTTCGGAAGCGAGACGCAGCTAGGGAGATTGGGGGAGTTAAGGACAGTGGTGCGGAGTGGAGCTGGCATCAATGGGGTCTTCAGGGACTTCTACGAGGAATTGTACCGATCCGAGCCCCCACGGGAGGAGGGAGGGATAGGCCGCTTCCTGGACCAATTGAGGTTTCCAAAGGGGGAAGAGGGAGTGGTGGCGGGACTGGGGGCCCCGATTGGGCTGGAGGAGCTGATCAAAGGGATAGGAAGCATGCAGGCGGGGAAGGCACCGGGGCCGGACGGTTTCCCGGTCGAATTCTATAAAAAATATATGGACCTGTTGGGCCCGCTGTTAGTTAGGACCGTCAATGAGGCAAGGGAGGGGGGGCCTTGCCCCCGACGATGTCCAGGGCACTGATCTCCTTGATCCTGAAGCGGGATAAGGATCCCCTGCAGTGTGGGTCTTACAGACCGATTTCCTTGCTAAATGTAGATGCCAAGGTGCTGGCGAAGGTCTTAGCCACGAGGATTGTGTGCCGCAGATCATCCATGAAGACCAGACGGGGTTTGTGAAGGGGAGGCAGTTGAACGCGAATGTGCAGAGGCTTTTGAACGTTATCATGATGCCGACGAGGGAGGGGGAGGCGGAGATAGTGGTGGCGATGGACGCTGAGAAAGCCTTCGATAGGGTAGAGTGGGGGTACCTGTGGGAGGTGCTGAAGAGGTTCGGGTTTGGGGAGGGGTTTGTCAGGTGGGTTAGGCTGTTGTATGAGGTCCCGATGGCGAGTGTGGCCACAAACAGGAGGAGGTCCGAGTACTTTCGGTTGCACCGAGGGACGAGGCAGGGGTGTCCCCTGTCCCCACTGCTCTTCGCACTGGCGATTGAACCCCTGGCAATGGCACTGAGGGCGTCAAGGAACTGGAGGGGGTTGGTGCTGGGTGGGGAGGAGCATAGGGTGTCACTTTATGCGGACGACCTGCTGCTGTATGTGGCGGACCCGGTGGGAGGAATGCCAGAGGTAATGAGGATTCTTAGGGAATTCGGGGACTTTTCGGGGTACAAGCTCAACATGGGGAAGAGCGAGCTGTTCGTGGTTCATCCAGGGGACCAGGAGAAGGGGATTGGCGAGCTCCCACTAAAAAAGGCGGAGAGGAGCTTCAGATATCTGGGAGTCCAGGTGGCCAGGAGCTGGGGGGCCCTGCATAGGCTTAATTTTACAAGGCTGGTGGAGCAAATGGAGGAGTTCAAGAGGTGGGATGCGTTGCCGCTGTCCTTGGCGGGTAGAATGCAGTCAATCAAAATGATGGTGCTCCCAAGGTTTTTGTTCCTGTTCCAGTGCCGCCCCGTGTTTATCCCGAAGGCTTTTTTCAGGCGGGTTAACAGGAGTATAATGGGGTTTGTGTGGGCGCGAGGGACTCCGAGGGTGAGAAGGGTGTTCCTGGAGCGGAGTAGAGATAGGGGGGGACTGGCGCTGCCCAACCTCTGTGGATACTACTGGGCCGCCAATGCGACGATGGTGCGCAA